>NW_028270148.1:59771241-59925074 GCF_037043375.1 Chiloscyllium plagiosum
GATAATGTCATAAATAGTAAACAAAGTAATAGACTTCAAGAATTCAAAGAATGTTGAAATAGGCAGACACAATTTAGTTTAGTTAAATGTGAACTGTTTTCCAACTGATAACCAACTTAGCAAGGAGGGAATGAGAGAGGAAATGCAGAGATACTTTCAGCAGCTAACATCTTCTCTAGAGTTTCTCAATTCACAGGTAAAGCCTGCCTTTGGACCACCGCCCACCCCTCCACAACCTGTTCAATCAGCTCCCCAGTCATGAGCACGAAAAATGAAGAAACTAACAGTGAAGAGGAGATTGGTACGCTTTTAGTCAGTAGCCTTTCTATGGATATTAAACCACATGAGCTTTCCTTGTCTTTCAATCATTTAAGGGATATGAAGGTACACTGATCAAGCTAACATCACGACAGCCAGTTGGCTTTGTTACATTTAACAGCAGAGCAGGAGCAGAAGCAGCAAAGAATACTGCATCCACCTAGCCTGCTGCTGCAGCTGCTGCACTGCACACTCAGATGCACTGGTATCTTCCACCTGAAGCATCTCCAGAAGGAAGGAAGTCTTATCGGTTTTGCTAACTATTTAAATGCCCCTATCCAAGAAATCAGATTTCTCTGAGGAGTGATGCAAGGATAGACTGATTTTTCTTTTCAAGTTGAACTTTACTGAAGGAGATTTTGGATAGCTGGTTTGATTCCATTCGACTTAGAGGGGATGGAGTCACTAAGGCCTGTGGATTTAAGAACTTTACTGGCCATTTTCTTTCCACATGGGAGGATTCTTCAAATTCTAATTACTGTAACGGGCTAGTAATTTTTGTTGTTATAATCATTGTATGCTGTGTGTCAATAACTTACTTAAATACTAGCTGGCAGAGTCTCATGAAAGCTGGTAGTGCCATCTCGGTGATTATCATGAAATGATAAAAGGAAGGAATGAGAACATGTATAGGGTATAAGCAGGCAGGGAAAGAGTTAAGTTCTAAGTTTTGTGAAACAAGAGGTTCAGCTGAGCATGACTCAGATCAGATAAGAACTTACAGTTAACAATGGAGTGCTGGAGGCAAGGGTAATGGGTTAACAAGATGGAAAAGCATTCATTATGTAGAGCCATTTAACACGATGATGTAGCATTCAGTATATAAAGTCAGTTAACAAGGTGAAAAGTAATCATTATGTGAAGTTCGTTATTCATTGCATAATAGCAGATGGCTTAATCTTTACTATTGACACTCACTGGTTATAATGGTCACACCATCAATATGTATTTTGCCTTATCTGGATGCTCCTCCCTGTAAAATGACTATAAAGTTCATTGAGAAACTGCTGTTCCAGAGAAGACCGTGAACTCATGCCCCTGTGCACATGGACGATCATTCTCTCTTCCATCCAGGGCCCGGAATAAAGACGAAGAGAGTAAAATTATACTGTGTCTCTGAGCATTTTGCTTCATCTGACAGGGGCGGGTTGGGGGAGAAACGGGACGACAATGCCTCCATACGTGGCATTAATGTCATGAACCTCCTCTGGACTGCCCCCAATGCCAATATATGTTTCCTTAGATAACAAGACTAAAATTGTTCACAATATTCTAGTTATTGTCTAAATAATACCTTGTATAGTTTCAGGAAAACCTCTTTACTTTTATATTCCGATCCCTTTGAAATAAAAAACAATATTCCAGTTTCCTTCCCCATTTCATGTTGAGCTTGGGTGCTAGCCTTTTGTGATTAATGGACAAGAACTCCCAAATCCCCCTGTTCCACCATTCTTCCTGCCAAACTGCAAAACCTAACATTTTCTCACATTATATTCCATCTGACAATTTTTTAAACATTCACTTAACCTATCTATATCTGTCAACAAAGTCTTTGTGTCATTCTTAACACCTGTCTTCTGCTCACAGCTCCAGGGACCCAGGTTTGATTCTAGCCTCAGGCGACAGTCTGTGTGGAGTTTGGACATTCTCCCTATGTCTGCGTGGGTTTCCTCCAGTTGCTCCAGCTTCCTCCCGCTATCCAAAGATGTGCAGCTTCGGTGAATTGGCCATGCTAAATTGCCCATAGTGTTCAGGAGTAAATGTAGAGTAATAGGATAGGGGAATGGGTCTGGATGGGTTACACTTTGGAGGATCGGTTGTGGACTTGTTGGGTCGAAGGGCCTGTTTCCACACTATTGTCATTCTATGATTCTATGATCTACTTTTGTGTCATCCACAAACCTGGCTATAGTATATTCGCTTTAGTCACCCAGGTCATTGAAAATAATTGTGGCCACAGCACTGTTCCCAGAGGCTCATCACTAGTAACAGGTTGTCAGTCTGAAAATGCCTCCCACCCAACCTGACTCTGTGTCTTCTGTTAGTTAGCCAATCTTCTCCCTATGCTAAAATACTGCCCAAAACACCATGAGCTCTTACTACGTAACATAATGTGTGGCACCTTAACAGATGCCTTCTGAAAATTGAAATATATTATAGAGTCATACAGCGCAGAAACAGACCCTTCAGTCCAACTCAGCCATGCCAACCAGGCATCCCAATCTCACCTAGTCCCATTTGCCAGCATTTGGCCCATATCCCTCTGGATTCTTCCTATTCACGTGAAAAAGTGTTGCACTGGAAAAGCACAGCAGGTCAGGCAGCATCCAAGGCGCAGGAGAATCGATGTTTTGGGCATAAGGAATGAAGGGCTTATGCCCGAAACATCGATTCTCCTGCTACTCAGATGCTACCTGACCTACTGTGCTTTTCCAGCGCAACACTTTTTGACTCTAATCCTTAGCGTCTGCAGTCCTCACTTTCTCCTTCCTATTCATGTCCCCACCCAAATGTTTTTAAAATTTTAAAACTGTATCCACCTCCACCATTTGTTTCGGCAGCTCATTCCACGCACACACCACCATCTTCATGAAAAATTACCCCTCGGGTCCTTTTAAAATCTTTCCCCTTTCACCTTAAATCTATGTCCTCTAGTTTTGGAGTCCCTCACCTAAGAAAAAGAACTGGCTACTCACCCTATCTGTGATTCATGATTTTATAAACCTCGATAATGTCACCCTTCAGCCTCAGTCGCTCTAGGGAAAAGAGCCCCAGCCTATTCAGCCTCTCCCTGTAACTCAAACCCTCCAGTCCCAGCAACATCCTTGTAAATTTGTCTGCACCCTCTCAAGTTTAACAGTATCCTTCTTAAGAAAAGAACAACTGGAATTGAATGCAATATTCCAAAAGTGACCTCACCAATATCTTATATAGCCATAACATGGCATCACAACCGCTATGCTCAGTGTTATGATCAACGAAGGCAAGCTTGTCAAATGCCTTCTTCATCACCTGCGACTCCTCTTTCAAGCAACTATGTACCTAAACCCTAGATCTCTTTGTTCAGCAATATTCCCCAGGGTCGTAACATTAACTGTATAAGTCCTGCCCCGGTATGCCTTACCAAAATGGAACACCTCATATTTATTGAAATTAAACTTCATCTGTCACTCCTCGGCTCATCAGCCCATCTAATCAAGGTCCCATCATACTCTGAAATAATCTTCTTCACTGTCCACTACACCACTATTTTGAGTCACCTACAAACTCACTAACCATACCTCATACATTCACATTCAAGACATCTATGCAAATGAGAAAAAAACAGCTCTGATCGTTGAGGCACACCATCAGTCACAGATCTCCAGTCCAAAAAACAACCCTACACCACCACCCTGTGTCTCCTGCCTTCAAGCCAATTTTGTATCCAGTTGGCTAGCTCCCCCAGATCCCATGTGATCTAACTTATCAACCAGTCTACTATGTGGAATCTTATCAAATGTTTTCATAAGTAAACATACACAAAGTCTACCACTCTGCCTTATTCAATCTTTTTGTTACCTCTTCAAAAAATACAATCAAGTTAGTGAGACATGATTTATCTAACCTGATTTATTGCATCTGTTATCCCCGATGTGGTCTCCTCTGCATCTGAAAGACCAAGTGCAAACCCGGCAGCCAGTTCAGGGAATATTTATGGTCCGTACACTCCAATCAACCCCACCTTCCAGCTGCCAACTATTTCAACTCTCCCTCCCACACCCCTGACGACATGTCCATGCTGGGTCTCCTCCACTGTCAACACATGGCCACATGTAAACTGGAAGAAGAAACCTCACCTTCCACCTTGGGAGCATGCAACCATATGGTCTCAACATAGAATTCACCAGCTTCCAAATCTCCCCAACCCCCACCTCATCACATGCCTGGCCCTCTCTCTCCACCACCTCCTTAACCTGACCCTACCTGTCCATCTTCCTTCCAACCGATCCACATCACCCTTCCCACTGACCAGTTACAGCCATGTCCTACTTGCATCCACCTGTCACCATCCAAACCCACCTTTCCTCCAGCCTCAACCCTCTTCCCATCCCCCAGTCCTGATGAAAGGTTCCAACCTGACATATCGACTCCCCTTCTCCTCTGACGCTGCTTGACCTGCTGTGCTTTTTCCAGCTCCACTCTTTATCCACACTTCACACACAGAAAGCTATGTTGACTATCCCTAATCAGTCCTAGCCTTTAAAAATACGTGTAAATCCTGTCCCTCAGAACTCCATTCGACAACTTACCCACCACTGATGTAAAGCTCAACAGCCTATAGTTCCCTGGATTTTCTTTACAGCCTTTCTTAACTAATGGCACCACATTCGCCAACTTCCAGTCTTCCGGCACCACACCCATGGCTATCAATAATATAAATATCTCAGGTTTAATTAGAAGTACACAAGCTTTCGGAGCGACGCTCCTTCATCAGGTGATTGTCACTCCAAAAGCTAGTGTGCTTCCAATTAAACCTGTTGGACTATAACCTGGTGTTGTGTGATTTTTAACTTTGTAACCCCAGTCCAACACCAGCATCTCCGAATCATGACAAATATCTCAGGAAGTGGCCCAGCAATCTCTCCCCTAGTTTCCCACAAAGTGTTAGGAAACACCTGATCAGGTCAGGGGAACTTATCTACCTTTATGCATTTTAAGATCTTCAGTACCTCCTCTGTAATATGGACACTTTTCAAGACATTACTCTCTATTTCCCTAAGTTCCTTAGCTTCCATGTTCTTCTCCACAGTAAAAACTGGTGCAAACTATTAATTTAGTATCAGACCTATCTCCTGTGGTACCACACATAGACGGCCACATTGTTTCTTAAAGGGCCTTATTCTACCCTGCTGTTTTACTCTTTCATTGTTTTCATTTTATCTATCTGCTTGCTATCTCCTCAAAGAATTCTGGAAATCTGCCAGGCATAGTTTCCCTTTCATGAAGCCATGCTAACTCTGCTTCATCATATTATGAATTTCTAATTGCTCTGCTATTATATCCCTTTTAATAGACTTTAACATTTTCCCAATAATAGATGTTAAGCTAACTGTTTAAGTTACTTTTTTAGTCACCATCTCTTTTTAAATAAAAGTGGTATAGTGACAGTTTTCCAATCCTCTGGAAATTTCCAAACTCTGAGACTGCCTGAAAGATTATGACCTTTATCTCTGTAGCTACTTCTTTTAATATCCTAGGATGCATCCCATCAAGACCAGGGAACTTATCAATTGTGAGCCGCATTAATTTTCCTAGTAACTTTTTCTCTATTAATAATTACTGCATTTATTTCCTGTCCTTTCTCCCTCTGATTATTTAGTTATTTTGGATAGCTATTAGTGAAAATTGATTCAAAGTATTTGTTCAGCTCTTCTGACATTTTTTGATTCCTCATTTTTTATTTCCCCACCTTATTCTCTAAAGAATCTATATTCAATTTGGCTTCTCTCTTCCTTGTCATATATTTTTTTAAATGCTGCTGTCTTTCTTGATATTACTTGCAAGTTTATCCTCCAAGTTTATTTTCTCCCTTTTTATTCTTTTTTGGTCACTTTCATCAGTTTTAAAAATGTTCCCAATCTTCCAGCTTACCCCTAAACTTTTTCTTTTAATCTGATGCTACCTTTAATTTCCCTGGTTAAAAATGGCTGTCTTATCCCCTTTCTAGAATTCTTCTCTCTCACTGGCATATATCTTTGCTGTGAGCCATGAACTATTTTCTTAAACATCTGCCATTCATACTGAAATGTTTTTGCTGCTAAACTTCTTCCCAGTCCACTCCAGCCAGCTCTGCCCTTGTTCCCTCCTACTTCGCCTTGTTTAGCTTTACTTGCAACTTGCAGCGCCCACTCAAACTGAATGTTAAATTCTACAATGTAGTGAGCACTATTTCCTCCGGAATCTTTAAGCTTGACAGCATTTACTAAAATCTGCCTCATTACACATCGCTAAATCCAAAACAGCATAACACTTGGCTGGATCCATAACATATTGTTCTTAGAAACTGTTGTGAATACACTCTATGCATTCTTCTTCATGGCTTCCTCTGCCAATCTGACTATCCTAATCTACATTAAAAATAAAATCACCCATGATTAATGTACTGCCTTTGTTACATGCCCTCATTATCTCTGATTTTTTTCTCTGTCCAACCAGTAGCTAATTTTAGGCACCCTATTCAAAACTTCTAGTAGTGCTTCCTTTCCCCTTTCATTTCTTTTCTCCACCCATATCGATTCTACATCTTCTGATTCAAAATCACTTGTACGTATTCCATCTACTACCACCAATTCTGTCTCACCACACTTCTGCCTGTCCTTTCAGAAATTCAAGTATGGGAGAAGGCCCAAAGTACACTGTGGAGTAACAGGAAACAAATCAATTGCCCATAATAGGTAAAATATTACAGAAAGAATAGTACTTACAATGCTGAGGAAAAAATGATCATTCAGCAGATACACAATGGCAAACACATGAAGTAACAGAATGTTTTTCAAGTCATGAATGAACTCACAGCCAGGAACTCAACTCAGCCAGTTTTATTGAGAGCCAGCTGTCCAAAACAGAGACTAGAGTAAGGTTACAGTAGTAGCTGCACTTAAAATCAAACACAGATAACTGCAATCTGCATGAGTACCAGCAATAAGATTGACAGGATAAACTCTTCATAGTGTATATGATGGGCCCACAGAAGGAATTTGACTGATGCAGACTCACATGATGGTTTTTTGGAATGCAAAGTTCAAGTTAAATGACAGAGAGACGAGCTTGAATTAGATACCGTAAGAAATGTATTGATCCTTTCAGATGCTGGGTCATGGTTGAGACCAAGTACTCTCTTTTAAACTTTGAGGCTTGGAAAGAAAAATACAATTAGAGTAAGATGGTAGGTGCACACTACACTTCACTACAACATATAAAAAAAGACTGAAGAGACCTTCTATGTAATTTCTGACCATTATGATTATTTATTAGGCAGGGCTACATAGCTAGCTTTATACATCCTACAGATAGCAGACACCAAAGACAATTAATCCTAGAATTGCAAGAGGATAGCAAAAACCCTCACTCCTCCCTATCTCTATAATTCTTTCCAGCTCTAAAACTGTTTGAGATGTCTGCACTAAACCATGCTTCTTGTGCATGCCCAGTTTCAATTGCTCTAGTTTTCATTCAGACAAGGTTAATATGCAAGGTAAGGGTGAGGCCATGGAAACAATTGTAAGTAGCCTGAGGAACAAATGACCATTAGACTCATTATCTACAGGAAAAACTGGTGGAAATTTTGATCATGTAATGAAATTACAATGGCTCTATTTTTATAAAGGGAGTAAGTTCATTAAAAAGCCACAAAAAATTCAGAATAGCTGATGATATAGGATTTTAGATGAATTGTTTTAATCAAATTATCACTCAGAAAAAGCTAGATGATGGGGTGGCACAATGGCTCAGTGGTTAGCACTGCTGTCTCACAGTGGCAGGGACCTAGGTTCAATTCTAGCCTCAGGCAATTGTCTATGTGGAGTTTGCACATTCTCTCTGTGTTTGCATGGGTCCCCTCTGGGTGCTCTAGTTTCCTCACACAGACCAAAGGTGTGCAGATTAGGTGAATTGGCCATGCTAAATTCCCATAGTGTTCAGGGATGTGTCGATTAGGTGCATTAGTCAGGGGAAATGTAGAGTAGTAGGGTAATGGATCTGGGTGGGATACTCTTGAGAGGGTTGGTGTTGACTTGTTGAGCCTAATAGCCTCTTTCCACTTTGTAGATATTCTATGATTTAGGCTAAAATTAACACTACCTTTTGTCTTCTTATTCATATTTAAAGGCTGATGAAACCTATGCTATGACGTGGAATTTTCACTTGTTACGAATTAAAAGTAAAATATTTTGACAATCTCTAGGATAGGCCTCTCCAAATTGCAGAACATTGATGATTTAGATAAGCTTCTGGGAAATACTGTCATCAAAGCAGTTTACAAATCAAGACTGCTGTTTATTTGCTTACTCTAGCATTAATCATAAAATACTCATCTAGATTAGTCACTTTCAGCACTGGAAGTGAAAATGATCTCTACAGGAAGGAATTTAATCAAGCCTTCTACATAATGGTGTATAAAAGAGATGTGAATTCTGCCCAGAAAGGAAAGGCCACTTGTTTCAATATTCATTCAATTGCCCAGAACTCTGATGAAGTACTGCATCATCAGCCCAGCAAATATAGCTCTCTCAATTTTCTCAAATTAAAAAAGGTTGAAAGACACAAAGTGGATTGAAATGAAACAGATTGAAATTTGTTACACTGATACTATGTGACAATCATTTGTTGCCATGGCGATCATTTTCTTCCGTAAAATCATTTGATAAATCTGGGAAGATGAGAAGCACCAGATTATCTCCAGTCTGACTCAACTGAAGATGTTTGGTAAACTGTAAGAATGTGGAATTAGATTATAAATGTCTTTCCACTCTTAATCTTGAACACGCCACATAGTCAAGAGTGCTATTTCCATACAATTAAATTGATTCCTTTCACCAGTGTGTAAAACCCTTAATTGTATATTTCATCATGTGTGAATTGACTTATATTTACATAAAAGCTGAGTTTTGAATCAAGACTGTAATCTATCCAGTTAAGCAGAGAGGCGATTCAAATAGACTAGAATTAAATAGAGAAATTAACCATGAATTAGGCTGGTGGAAACTCAAGTGGTGGCTGACTGGAAAATGCGGTTAAGTCATAGGAATATATCTGTTGCTTGGCTCTCATACCAAGGTTACTTTAACACTGCTGTATCTTTGGATAATTTAAGTGTCTAAATAATGCATGTAGGAGTTTCATCAACACATAAAAAGTCAGTATCCAATCATTTATATCTACAGAGTTGATAACTTGTATTTATTTGGTACTTTTTATTAGTAAACGTTCCACTCATTAAAACCCAGTTCATGCGCTGTAAGTCAAGGATCACAGAATGGACGTGGTACATTCCAAATCAAATGGTAATTCCCATTCTATTCGGAAAAGCTTCCCCAGACTCCACTAACGTAATTGATCTGACAGCCAGAGATTTGACTTCTCTGTTGCATGATCATAGTAACCCCTCAGCTAGCAAGCTGCCTCGGGTTGCCCACTTCAAGCAGCCAGTTTGTCTGTGGAATGGCTGTGAAGCCTTCTGTTAAAATAAGTTGGGTTTGCAAGGCCACAGTGAAAACTCCCCAGAAACGTTCACCAATATTGACAACAGGGAAGCTGCAAGGTTCACCGGGGACCAAGAGAGATCAACACCATTAGAATTAAATAGTTCAGAAATAGGAGGAATTAGACAGGGCAAAAAGACAAGGCAGATTATGGAGGATTTAAGGTGCATTGTATCACATCCGGGAAGAAATGTTATTGACCTTCAGGCACAAGAAGCCCATCTGGTCATGACTTTAGGGAAATAATGGAGACCTGATATTTAATTTTTCTGGCTACAATGTATTCACCATCTGGGGCCAGAAGATAAAAGGGTAATTGCATTTTCTTCCAAGATACTCATCTCTAAATATGTGTTTATGTACTTAAGGGTTCAAAGATAGAGGTTATAAATCAAGAAAGAGTAGAAGAGCTATTCTGCTGCTGGGTGCACAATAGAGATCATCAAATAGTGGAAAGGTGACAGAGCAGCAAACTTACAGGCTAGTTGCAAAACGATACATATATGTGTATATATATCCAGGCAACAAGAAACAGTGCTGGGTCTGGGTCTGGGAAATGACATAGAGCAAAGGGAGCATATTGTGTGGAAAATATTCAAGAAGCAATCATCACAATCATCACAAACTAGTCCTTTTGACTAGTCATGGAAAGGAATGAGAAATAAAATCAAACTTTGAAATATTTAACTAAAGGAGCTGTAATTTCAGTGAGTTGAAATGGGATGTGGCCCAAATGGATTGATATCAAAGGTTGGCAGATAATTAACAGTAAATGAATAATGGGATTCCTTCAAAAGAGAAGGTAGCCAAGGCACAGACTAGACACAACTCCATGAGGGATAGGGAAGAATATGCAATGGTAGAGCTCTGTGGATAGTTGAACATATTGGGAAATACTGGATTGAGCCCATTATCAGATATGTGTCAAGTAATCACAGCTACACTCCTCATGGCTTTCTTGTCATTAACTTTAACTATCGGCTGGGAAATCAAGGTGGTCATGCCTACAACTTTCCAACATGCAGCGAACCTGACCAAGGCCCTGATGAAAGGTTCCAATCTGAAACGTTGACTCACTTGCTCGTCTTGACCTGCTGTGCTCTTTCTAGCTCCACACTTTGTTCACTCTGACTTTCCAGCATCTATAGTGCTCACTATCTCCTAGGGCCTACACTGGCAGCATTGACTCCAAGCAAAGCCCCAGCTTGACAGCAACCACTCAGCAGAATTAATGCAAATAGCATAAATCAAGCCAAAGATAGCACAAAAAGGGAAAATTTCCGAAACCTAATGCTCTCCCAATCAGATAAAAAAGAAGCTCACAGATCATCGAAATATAGTCTTCCATTGACACGATGGCTCAGTGGTTAGCACTACTACCTCTCAATGCCAGGGACTCTGAACAAAGAGACCTTGGAGTGCAGGTTCATAGCTCCTTGAAATTGGAGTTGCAGGTAGACAGGATAGTGAAAAAGTCATTTGGCATGCTTTTCTTTATTGGTCAGTGTATTGAATACAGGAGTTGGGAGGTCATGTTGTGGCTGTACAGGACATTGGTTAGGCCACTGTTGGAATATTACATGCACTTCTGGTCTCCTTCCTATCAGAAAGATGTTGTGAAACTTGAAAGGGTTCAGAAAAGATTTATAAGCATGTTGGAGGATTTGAGCTATAAGGAGAGGTTGAATAGGCTAGGGCTGTTTTCTTTGGAGTACAGAGGCTGAGGGGTGACCTTTTAGAGGTTTATAAAATCATGAGGGTCATGGATAGGATAAATAAACAAAGTCTTTTCCCTGAGGCGGGGGAGTCCAGAACTAGAGGGCATAGGGTGAGAGGGGAAAGATATAAAAAAGACCTAAGGGGCAACTTTTCACTCAGAGGATGGTGCATGTATGAAATGAGCTGCCAGAGGAAGTGGTGGAGGCTAGTACAATTGCAACATTTAAAAGACATCTGGATGGATATATGAATAGGAAGGGTTTGGAAGGATATGGGCCATGTGCAGGCAGGTGGGACTAGATTGGGTTGGGATATCTGATCATCATGGACAAGTTGGACCGAAGGGTCTGTTTCTGTGCTGTACTTCTTTATGACTCTATGACTCAAGTTCAATTCCATCCTCGGGCGACTGTGTGGAGCTTGCACATTCTCCCCATGCCTGCATGGGTTTCATTCAGGTACTCTGGTTTCCTCACAAAGTCCAAAGATGTGCATGTTAGGTGGATTAGTCATGCTTAATTGTCCATAGTATCCAGGTATGTGTGGGCTAGATGGATTAGCCATGGTAAATGCAGTATTATAGAGTAGTGGTGTGGGTATGGGTGGGATGCTGTTTGGAAAATCAGTGTGTACTTGATGGGCCAAATGGCCTGTTTCCATACTACAGGGATTCTATGATTCTCTTGCATTCAAATGACATTCATTTAGATTAGAAATTTTGACAAGTCACTCACTACTCAAGGTCATTCTGCGTTATCTTGTGTTGGAATGGACAGTTTAAAATATTAGCTTTCTTTAAAGCCTTACATTTGTAACGAAGTAGGTAATGTGACATTATCTGCTTTACACCTCAAAAGGATGGAATAAGATATCTTCTGCGGTGAAAATTAGATTAGATTAGATTACTTACAGTGTGGAAACAGGCCCTTCGGCCCAACAAGTCCACACCGACCCGCCGAAGCGCAACCCACCCATACCCGTACATGTACCCCTTTTTACCTAGCACTACGGGCAATTTAACACAGCCAATTCACCTGATCTGCACATCTTTGGACTGTGGGAGGAAACCGGAGCACCCGGAGGAAACCCACGCAGACACGGGGAGAATGTGCAAACTCCACACAGTCAGTCGCCTGAGTCGGGAATTGAACCCGGGTCTCTGGCGCTGTGAGGCAGCAGTGCTAACCACTGTGCCACCGTGCCGCCTAGAAAGAGAAGTCCAAACAGCCTTGGAGGACAGCCAGGAATATAGATCATTGACATGTCGGGAACAGGTACAGAAAATAATCAAAAAGGTTAAAAGAATGTTGGTCTTTATATCTATAAGAAAACTGCAGCTACATAGAGCCATGGTTGGAGCACTTTTGGATTACTGTGTGCACTCTAAGCATCAAATCTCAGGGAAGATGTGTTGGTCTTGGAGGTACTGCTGTGCAGATTAACCTGAATGGACCCTGGATTCCAAAGTATGAAAATAGATTATGCAAATTAGTGTTGTAATCTCTTGAGATTAAAATGTTCAGGAGTTATTCGCTCACAACTTATGACATTAAGAGAACAAGATTGGGCGTATATGGAGAAACCAATTCCATTACTTTTGAACTCAAAGACTTAAAAAACATGGTTGAAAAACAAGAGACAGGCTGTTCATAATGCAATTAGGAAGTATATCTGCACAGGAATGCATTTTGGAAGTCTCTTCATCAAACAGTAATTGATGCGAGATGAGATTGATAGTGTTTTGTTCATCAAAACTGTTATGAGACATGGCGCAAAGGGATGAAGTTGGGTCACAGATCAGCCACTATCTTATTGAATAGTGGAACAGATTAGCATGGCTAAATAATCTCCTCCTGTTGCTACATTCCTTACAGGTGAAACCATGAGCTGGCAACATGTTAATAACTAGATTCTGCGTGGCAGGAGCACTCTCCTGTACACTCTGCATTGACAAAAATTTTATCTTTCAGATAAGATGCTGAACTGAGACCTCATCTGCCCTCTTAAGGTGGATCCCATGAAACTATTCCATTTTAAGTTAGATATTCTTTCAAGGCTCCTCACCAACATACATGCCAACCAACATCATCAAAAAGAATCTCAATGGCAGGATGTTATATGCCCCTCCTGGGTGTGTTTTCAAGAGAGGGGTGCACATGAAATAGAAAATGTGCCCAGCCCATCATGTTCCAACATAGCTAGCTCTAAGCTCACTACTACAATGAAGGTAGTGGGAGGATCCCAAAGACAGCAGCCCACCGACCATGTCAAAACGCATAGTGAAGAGTGAACTGAGAGCTGAAAGCTCAATTCACCCCTATGGGAATCTGCCCATACCAATACTCTAACTCTGTCTATCTTTATTAGAAATGCAAACAGGCTCTAGTTGATGCAACTTCATTTTTAAATCTGGCAGTTTGGAAGAAGGATAACTGATTAGAAAATAAGCTTTTAAAATGTGCTCAAACAGCATCTCCAATCTATTAAGCTAATTTCAGAGAAACAAAAACAGAGAAAAAACACCAGGAAAATGCCATTTATATAAGTAAAATGCTTATCTGTTTACAGTGATTGCTTAGTTCTGCCACGTTTTCCCATCTCTCCCCAGAAAAGACACAAAGACAAAGAGAAACGTTGAGTCTGGCATTGCAACTCACTCATTTTGGGCACAAGTGCTACACATAGCACTAGCATGTAACTATTAAAGACCTAGTAAATCTTGAAGTTGGAATGACAAAAAAGAAGAGAAAAGCATAAAAAAAAAGGAAAAGTGCCATACTATTTTTCAGATACTTATTCCTGTTTTAGACAGCATACAGCCACAAAAAACAAAAATGGAATTCAAACATCTCACCATGAACTTGCAATCCATTGACATTCTGTCAGAGCTTCAGTTCTTCAAAGAAAGAATCAATCTTTACCATATATATATATTCAGTTATTGGGATATATATATATATATATATATATATATATATATCCCAATAACTGAATCTACGTTCCTAGCCAAGCTCTTCCAGTATAGCTCCAACACTGACATCTATCCAATGATGTAAAGAATTTCCCAGGTATGACCTTTCACAAAAAACATGGTAAATCCAACCAAAGACATTACTACCCATGAGTCTACTGTTAATCATCAGTAGACCGATGAAGTGGTCATCAATAGTGCTATCAAGTGCAATGACGCTCACTTTTGGTTCTGTCAGGGCCACACAACTAGCGACGTTGTTCTAGCTCTGATTCAAACATGGACAAAAGGAATTAATTCAAGAGTTGAAATGAGAGTAATTGTCCTTGACATAAAGCATTTGACTGAGTGTGGCATCAGGGAGACCTTGGCAAAACTGGAGTCAATGGACATTGGGGAAAACTCTCCATTGATTGGAGAAATATATATGGGAAAAGGGAAGATGGTAATAGTGTTTGCAGGTCAGTCAACTCATTTCTTGGACATTTTAGTTGCCCAGGCCCAAACTCTTCATCAATGACATTTGTCGCATCATAAGGTTAGAAATGGGGAAATTCATTGATGATTGTACAATGTTCAGAACCATTTGCAAATCCTCAGGTACTAAAGCAATCCATGTTCAAAAGCAGCAAGACCTGGAAAATATCCAGCTGTGGGGTTACAAGTGGTAAGTAATACAAACACAAGACAAAGACCATCTCTAATGAGAGAATATAACCATTGGCCCTTGTCATTCAATGGTATTGCCACTACTGCATTCCCCACTATCAATCACATGGAAGTTACATTGATTAGCCATATAAATGCAATGGTTACAAGAGCAGGTGAGAGGATAGAAATATAGCAGTGAGCAATTCTTCCAGGCTTCCTAAAGCCTGCCCCTATTTATAAGGCATGAATCAGAAATATGATGGGATTCTTACCACTTTCCTGGATGAGTAAAGCTCCAACAACACTCAAGAAGCTTGACACCATACAGGATAAAGCAATGTATTTGATTGGTGCCACATCCACAAGTGTCTATTCCCTCCACCATCAATGTTTTGGAGCAGCAATGTGTGCCACCTACAAGATACGTTGCAGAAATTCACCAAGATTCCTTAGTGAGTACCTTCCAAATCCCCAACAACTTCCTTACAGAAGGACAAGAAAAGCAGATACACAGGATCACCACCATCTTCAAGTTCCCCTCCAAGCCACTTATCCTCTTGCTGCCAGCATGTGCTCACAGCTGTTTTAAATGCCAGGCCTCACTTTTATACCATATAGGACAGTGATGGGCAGAGAATGACTACTTCCATGTGGTTGATAGTGGGGGATTCATTAGTGGCAATACCATTGAATGACAAGGGCCAATGGTTATATTCTCTCATGTTAGAAATGGTCTTTGTCTTGTGTTTGTATTACTTACCACTTGTAAACCCACAGCTGGATATTTTCCCAGGTCTTGCTGCTTTTGAACATGGATTACTTTAGTACCTGAGGATTTGCAAATGGTGCTGAACATTGTACACAAACTCTGATAGCCCTTATTCACCCAGCAACACCCAGATAAGTAAGAACTTGGGTTTCCATTGGTCTCACAGTAGGATCAATAAGTATCTGGGGCAGAGGAGACATGATGTTCATAAAGGCCGTAACGCTCTTCGGTTCCCCCCATCCTTCAATTAGGGCCCTATCAACTTTGACTGAGTAGCTTAGCTGCCTGTCTAGAAATTTGGAGAAAAGCCAGGTTAAAAATCCTCCCAAAGGCTTTGATTCAGGTATACGTTTAGTTGAGATTTATGTTGAATGCCCACCCCTGAATTTGAGTTTGCCATTAAGCTTACAGACATCAAACTTTCCAAAAAAGATCAGCATTGTTTTATCTTAATTTGGCACAAGTTTGAAAGGTCTGCCTACAGCTGAGAATAAAATGTGCAAAGTCTGGTGGTTTTTCAGCTTTGAGAATGTCACTGTATGAAATAATCATTTCAGCTTCCTGATTGTCAGGACTAAAGTTGCCACATTCATGGTGAGCAAGGGAACAAAAGAGACCACTGATAATTAATGTGTTGTTCAGCAGAAGACTATACATGCGAGAGCTTTCACTTTGAAATATTTGATTTAGACGTGTTAAGGTGCTGAAAATGAAGACAGATTATATCTTCTCCAAGCTCCTCTTCACTGCAGAGATGATTGTATCTTAATGACTCTTGATAGCTCCATCTGAAAGAGCTTTTTGATCACTAGGTCATTTTACCTGGGAATGTCATAGCATACCAAAGCTGATAATGTTTGTCTTGGACACCTGTCATCAAGTAACTATAAGATGGTTATTTAAAGCTAGAGGATGCATTGAGACAAGTGGGATATTTCGCAAATTTACATTTTGTACCTTCAATATTTTTTGCTTCAAAAATTAAAATAACAATTTAGCAAAGTGCCACTTCATTAAAGATGATGGGATGAATCTTAACCTGCATGAGCAGGTGTGTATGGGAGCAGGTTGGGGTTAAAAGCACATGGTTTTGCATTGAAATTAGAAACCAGTTCCACTGAATTCTGCTTTTAAATGCAACAGGATAATTTGTATACAAGCAGCTGGAAGCTGACACATTTCCTGGAAGCTGACAGTCAAAGTGAATCAGGAACACAGCATCAATTAATGAGAGACAGGAGGAAAGAGGGAGATTGAAAATGTTACAAGAGATCATGCCAACAGTACTCACCTGACAGATGCTTGTTTGTGTGTGAAATCTTTTGTTTGCTTGGGTTGAGACGCTATGTTTCACAATTTTAGAGGTCCATATGTCTCATTTCCACTCTGAGCTTCTGATTTACCAGATCAGCATGAATAATGCTTATGCTGCTTCACTTTGGACCTTAGATGATACCATGATGACCAGCAGATTCGACAAGAGCAGAAGGAAAAATGCCTATGATGCACCATCAAAAAAAGCAGCAAAAATGGTGTAACTGGCTTTACAAATAATATTTTTTATTTTGACAATTTGGTTACTGTGGTGGTCAGTCACTGAAGATATTCACAAGAGGCTGCCAATATGCTTAGAATCATAGAATCCCTACAGTATGAAAGCAGGCTATTCAACCCTTTGAGTCCACACTGACCCTCCAAAGAGCATTCCACCCAGACCCACACTTCTACCCTATCCCTGTAATGCTGCATTTCCCCACCTATACACATTGGGCAAATTAGCATGGCAATTTACCTAACCTGCACATGTTTGGACTATGGGAGGAAACTGAAGCACGTAGAGGGAGACGCAGGGCGAAGGTGCAAACTCCACACAGACAGTCGCCCAAGGGTGAAATCGAACCCCTGTTCCCAGTGCTCTGAGGCATCAGTGCTAACCACTGAGCCACCGTGCCAGCTCTTCTAATAAAACAATATGAAGGTTTATTGTACATAACTGTGGAAAATGAACTATTTTATAGTAAAGAAGAACTAAGTGAAACAATCTTATTCCAAATATCACAAATAGAGATTCAACCATTTTACCCCAACAAGAACCCTCAGAGGTACTCAAACCTCAGTGAATGCTCATCCTACATCCACTTTAAATTACTTTGTTCAGTTGCCAGGGCTATAATTGGTTTCTTTCCAGCAAAGGTCTGCATTCACTCGATGATGTCTACATTGGTTAATGTCTCTTCATGACAGCCTTAAACAAACTGTTAACACAGCACAGTTATTCCTTAGCATGGGCTCCTTTAAACTCATTTATTCAACAGCCTTGTGGAATGCCTTCCTCACTAATACCTTCATGCCTTCGGATTCTGAAATGTTTCTCTCACTAACTTCTAAATGAATCAGGACATCTCTTTCTGCCTGCATATTTTCGAGACTCCTAAAATGTACTGTTGATGTTACAGGATGTTTCTCTCTGAATGAGCTGCTTTTCTCTTAAAGAAGCTTACTAACCTTCTGGATGATTCTCTCTTTTTGTAAAAGAAGCTCATTTCTGTCCCTGTATCCTTGTTCAGTAGGATACCTTGTTGGCAGGCAATAGCACATTATTTTTGTTATCTTAAAACTTTATTTTCTAAACTCAAAAATTATTCAATTTTTTTTAAAAGGCTCATTTATTTGCATTGAAACAACTTTACAAACACCAGTTACCACTCAGAACTCAAAATGAAATTAAAACAATAACTTATCCTTCTTAACCCATACAGCATAGTAATACAAATGAAACTTACATAGTTCTGTCCATTCTAGAACCCAATTTGCCAAATAATCATCATCACAATAGGAACAGCAAGCACAATAAATCCCACTTCTCAGATTGTAGCTTTATCGAAGAAAGGGAATGGCCAGATAGAAGTACTGCTCACATGACACCATATCAAGATACATTGCATCATCTCTGAAAACTAGTGTTTCAGACGATTCAGCATCTCCTATTGGTTAGTGGTAAAAATTTGCCACCTGCTGGAACAAGACCTGGTGCTAAATGGACCTGGTGGCATGCTTTTCCAGTATGTTAGCTACCAGGTTGTCAAAGTCACCACCCCGTCAACTTATTTGACTTGGCTCTGCAGAATGCCTTTACAAACTCTCTCAATCAGCAGCTCATATAATGCATAAAAAGAGGTGACTGGATGTTTGGTTTTTCTAAAATAACATCTATTTTACCAATGATGCCAGTCAAGGAGAGAGAATGCTTGGTTTTGTAGGTCTGGCTAATGTTGAACAGCCTGCTGACTGCATGCAGGTTACAAGTAAGGTTACCCTCAATCACCCAGGCACATTCATCAAATTCAAGGGTGCCTTTTTCACAATATGTTGCTGATGTATATCTCATAGAAGAGGTATATTTAGGTAATTTGTTTTAATATAATAAAATGTTCGAAGGCTTTTCAGAAGTGTGCTATAAAACAAAACTTGACAGTAAGTCACATAAGGAGATATTAGCAAGGACTGCCACATCAGAAGATTATGCAGCAACATCCATCCACTGCACCTGTAAAACACTTCGATAGATATTGGTTGGGAACTGAATTAAAGCCAAGAGTGATGTTTCATATTTGAATAGCTCACCAGCCTTTACTGCTCACACGTGAAGATGATCACATACCAAGGGAAGGAATGGTACCTGAAACCTGAGGTGGTATATTCCAATGTAAATGGATTCTTCCGAAAGGAAGAACAAGAAAATAAAACAATGAAGGGCACACATTGTATAAAATAAGTCATAATTTATGAAACAAATGAAAGCAGTAACTTCAAAAGCAATGTTTTATTATTAAATATGCTGTTAATTCTTCTTCATAATCTGGCATCGATGAACATATGAATATACAGACTAGGAGCATGAATAGGAGTCCCTGGAGCCTATGTGGATAACCCATGATTACGTAATTTGGCCCTGGGTGCTGAGGGTGAAAATCATCTAATCAAATGAGGTAAGTTTCTTGATAAGAAGGTCGACATCCCAAAATGGTTCTATCCATCCAATAACTGGGAAAATATTAGTGCCGTTAGGGGAATCATAATGAAAGTGGGTGTTGTTACCCTCTCCACATCAAGTTTGAATTCCAGTGGTAATAGGGATACATTTTTCATTAAGGCATACACACGAGTTGCGAGGTCCTTCAGAAAAGCAGTGACGATTAATACATTTAATCATAGCACAGGGAATAATTTTAGGCACTCTTACATAAGCGCACCCCCATACCTTACCATTGTAGCAATTTAGATAGAATATTGCGGATTTATTGGAAGAAGTCTATAATCAAATAGCAGGTGGAGATAGGTAATAGCTAAAAGAGATATTATGTCCTGTAAATACTTTAGTACCATTCCGTATGCCCATGTTAGAATTTGGAAGGATTAAAGGCGTCAGGGAGTCTCTTGCTGAAGTAAGGGCATAACAAGATTACTTAATTCTCTCCAAATATTTTATTGTGAGTTTCTAGAAACAAATTGTTAGTGAAGGATAACATCCCCCCTTTGTCTCTTTTACTACGTGATCTATCTGAAAGGGGACAAGGCTTATCAGGGATGCCCATAGTACAAATGTAATCAAACTGGCACACAACACCTTTACAGGGTAAAGACCATTTAGACTTGTTCTGAAAAATGAACTGTTAATCTTTTTGATGCAATTGACCACGGCAATAGTCATTCTTGGCAACATTCAGATTTTCGGCACACAAGGACATCTTCCTGGCATAGTTCGTACACAGTCTGTGTTTGCTCAGGATCGCACAGGTAAACTGTCCCTTCTTGAGCACCAATGCTGGCAATGCCAAGTCCACACAGCAGGTCAAGTTCGATCTTTATCATCTTCCCCCTTGCAATGTTGGAGACTGCAGAGTGTCCATTGTAATAAAGTAGAAACCATTTCTTCCTTTTTTATAAGTATATACAATATACACATAGTCGATTAAAATAGGCAGCAGCAAAAAAGTAATACAAACTAATCTAGTAGAGGTCACCCATATTATGTTTTGAGTATCACGGGAGTACCTTATTTGAGGCCATAATTTGTGCTCTTCAGCAGGCTAGAAGTCCTAAGAGTAATTTTGAAATAAACAATTCTCAAATTAATCAAACTCAAATAGCCCACTAGAATAAATACATTGCCCATATTGGCAAACAGCTCATTCATTTTAAAGTCTGCACTAGAGATTTCCTTCCTACCCATTATCTTCTTATTTTATATGGATAAGCCCAGGCATGGGCGAATGAAGCAAACCTATTTCTATAAATCCAGCTTTGCTAGGATGTAATACTCTTTGAAGTTTTGCTACTAAAAAACATCTATATTATCTAAAATTTAGATTAGTTCTGCAATATATTGTATTCTCATTTTGTAAAAAAAACGTTAATATTGTGCAACAATTAAATGGCTTGATCTATAGCTGTAGTTAACAGTAATTAGAATTAAGTGTAGAAACCTGATGTTGATTTTGAGCAGAAAAGTTG
Organism: Chiloscyllium plagiosum; assembly: GCF_037043375.1. Classification (NCBI taxonomy): domain Eukaryota; kingdom Metazoa; phylum Chordata; class Chondrichthyes; order Orectolobiformes; family Hemiscylliidae; genus Chiloscyllium; species Chiloscyllium plagiosum. The sequence continues at coordinate 59,792,426 of NW_028270148.1, forward strand.
GTAATGAATATTGGCTGGAGGGCAATGCTGTCCCCAAATTATGGTAACATGACACAAAGCTTTCAAACCACACTGGAATTTTTCTAATATTGAGCTAACCCCAGAATTTAGATATTGGTACAATCTCAAATTTATAAGCCATCACTGTTCAGTATTAAATATCTAAGTGAAGATAATAGCTCAGCCAGACACTTATTTTATATTTAACAAGCTTTAACCTCTGTGTTGCTGGATAGAATTGCATAAAGGTACCTTAATTCAATAAACTAATGACCCTTACTTTTTGAACAGACCGCATTTGTCGATTCTTTTATCGATCTCGTACCAAAAGGCCCCTCTTGAGGGGTCTTAGCTCTTCATTTAAATTTAAATTCTTTAACCAATGGGATCAGAATGGGTGTAAGGTTGCCTGCTTGGCAGCTGCATATACTTGCCTACTACTTTGGAAACTGTATCAGTTTCATCAGCATGAGCTGAACATCTTGATAACTGTCAGATTGATTGGACAAAATAGCATTACTATAACGCTGCCCCTTTGGGGGTTAAAAATCTTCAATGTTCCCATAAGGCTCTAAAATCATGGATCATATTAAAAGCACAATGACGAGTCAGTATATATTAGTAGCTTTTCCTTTTGATAGGATGAAAGCATGTCAATTCCCAACATCTGCTCTGAGTTAACATTAAAGACACATTACTCCCCCTTGGCCACATTTCAATAGTTAAAGCAAGGGCCAGGCATTTATCCCTGGGGTTTTTGATCTCTTGTTGCCAGTCTCAAAGATGAAATGTTGGAGCCTGCCTGTCCCCATTTTCAGGATCCCCTCAGGAAAAGATTATCCAGCAGTGGTCATCGGGTGGACACATGAGATAGGTTCCACCCCCAGTGGGTATCCTGGTTCCAATCAACCCTATCAGGGCTGAGATCACGAGGATACTGAATATAATTTGTTTTACCTGTAACTTGCATCATGGTTCAGTCCGGTTCTGGCCATCCCAATAGAAAACCACCGCTCACCTCATTTGCGACTAAAAATTCCTGGACTGGTTCATACTGTTGGTCTGGATCCTGTCAGTGACTCCAGGTGGAAAACATTGCAAAAGCATAGGGTTAAATAAAGGTAATTGAGCTTCTTGATTATTATTCAACTGTTTGTCACTTCCATCAGACAGATAGGCGCATCTTTCAGTCTTGTAAAACAAGCCATTCATATTCAGGCTACTCCTGAATTTTACTGCATTTACATTCGCATCATCCTGGGACATATTGAGCAAATGTGGCCGGTTTGGACTTCCAACTAGGGGCATGTTTCATTAACATAACTCTAGTTCCCAGGATGGGACCCGGTTTAGGATGGCGCAGGTCACTCATCCCCATGATATCGGCTATGAAGGCTGGATGCTTCATTTTCAAAAAAAAGGAAAGGTTTGTAACAAGTGAGTGATTTAAATTAAGGCTGGGGACAATCGGGAAATGTTAGGGGCTCAGCAGGTATACAAGAACAAAATTCCAATCCTCAAAAAGAGTCGGTATGCTAGACATAGTCTCAGGATTCAGAGTAGAATCTAAGTTCTTTATTTTACTGTGCAGAATGGAAGAATCCAAAGGCCATACCAAGAAGTAAAACACACTCATTGGCATTTGCAGCTCTTAGTGTTCTTTCATTAGGAGGGTCTTCACAAATTATTAGTCATCAAAACCATAATTATGTCATTTGTGGACTCACAATTTTGTGAAATGAGACAACTGCTGCCTTAATAGAAATTAGGGACATGCTGTCAGAATTGCCCTTTTAGCCCAACAAAACCAATTACATACTTGTGAAGGAAGGTGGATTTTGTGCTATAGTTAAAGGAAAATGCATTATGGGGGTCACTGATCTTATCGAAAACATCACTAGACATATCGATAGTATTTGCACTTTTGTCAACCAAATGAATGAAGGTGCAGGACGGGGAGATTGGGGTTTTGGCTTATGGTACAACTGGCTAATTAATATGGCTATGTATGGTGCTATTGTTTTAATTGTTTATTTTTGTTGGCATTGCTATAGTTAAGTGTATTATTGCTAAAATATTAACTTCTATTGACAATATTGGTTCCACCCAGAAAATGCTTCTTCTCCACTTAAATCATGATGAGGAAGCATCATTGCCTGCCCCTCATTCCCATTCAGAGGAAAAGGAAGTATTGCAGTCTTTTGCTGCCATTGAATTGGATTAATTTGAACCGTGCCTTTATGGTGCGGTCATAGAATGACCAAAGGAGGGAATGTAGACCTAAAATTTGAATTTAGGCAACCAGTATATGTAGATTTTTATTAACCACAAAATAGTTTTTCAATTTAAAAAAATACTATAAAATGGCTGAGAATACGATTGAACCTTGTGAACCTGTACTGCTGATTTGTAGAATTAAGCTGAAATTCAAAGATAAGAGGACAATAGAGTTTTCATAAAATGAATACTGGCACATTAATTGACCATTTGAACTAACATTCAACTGATACATGGCATGACAATTTACGTAAATAAGATTTCTTTTCCAAGGAATACCATTGGATTAGCCTGTTGTCAATCATGTCACCATATTACAGTTGATTGGACTTTTCTTGTAATTAAGAACCCTTTCCCAGGAAATATCATTGGATTAACTTGCTGTAAATCATGTCACCTTATTATATGTGATTGGTCTTTCTTGTAATTAAGGCTGTACTATCTCTTAAAAAAAACATAAATAATATGTAATTTTTAAATGTAATTGCTCAACTTCACCATGGAACACAAAAGCCTTAACCTCTGTTTTGCTGGATAGAATTGCGTCAAGGTACCTTAATTCAATAAATTAATGCCCCTTGCTTTTTGAACAGACTGTATTCATTGATTCTTTTAACCAATCTTGAACCAAGAGGCCCCTCTTGAGGGGTCTTAGATCTTTACCTACTCCACCATTGAATAAGATCATAACTAATCTGATTGCAACTCAACTCCGCGTTCTCCTCAATAACCTTTGATTCCCTTGTCAGTCAAGGATCTACCTACTTCTACCTTAAAAATATTAAATGACTCTGTCTCCATCTTTCTCTGGGAAAGAGAGTACCAAAGACTCTAAACCATGTATGCAAAAGATCTTCTCATCACATATTTTTAAACAATATATGTCCCTTAGTTCTAGTCCCTCCTACAAGAGTAAACATCCTTGTCGCATCCAGGATGTCAGATCATTCTCAGAACCTTATATATCTTAATAAGATTATCTCTTATTCTTCTAAATCTCAAAGGATACAGGAACTGCCACACCACAATATTATGTAGACAGTCCTGTCTGTCCAAACTTTCCTCATAAAATAAACTCCTACTCCCTCAATCCCAAGTATCAGTTGAGTCAACCTTCTCTGAATATCTTCTAATGCATTTGTATCTTTTTTAAAAATAAGGAGACCAAACCTATTCTCAATGAGCTGTACAATTGTACCAAAATAAAGAAAAAAGATGTAACAACTTATTAATAATAACAGAGCAAAGTGAAACAATAAGGTAATCTAATTAATGTCTCGGATGTGAACCCAATAACCTTTGTTGTCAGCCCCATTCATACAAAAAGCTGGCAGAGAAACAAATACAGTTGAGAGATAAATTAAAAGAAAAATAACAAAACTTGACAAACATATGGATGACAATGGAATAGTGTAGGTTAGATGTGTTTCAGATTGGTTTCACAGGTTGGCACAACATTGAGGGCTGAAGGGCCTGTACTGCGCTGTAATGTTCTATAACCAAAAACTGCAAAGAAGACAGATGCTATGAAGCAGCATCTTAAAGATGAAAAAAGAGATAGAGATGGAACTCCACAGCTTAAGGCCTTGGTACTGCCACTATTAAAATTAGGATGCTCAAGCAGTAGGAATTCATGAATGCGACCACCTCACAGATACCTCAGAGGATTTTGTGGATGGATAGACTACAGAAGTGGCTAGGGCACTCAAACTCAGGATTCTCAAACAAGAAGCGTTTAAATTCTAGACATTATTTAACAGGGACCTGATGGATGTTGGTAAGCATGGGTTGATGGACGGATGAGACTTGGTGTGAATTAGCACACAGGCAGCTTTGTTTGAACAAGAAAGATTTTGGAGAATAGAAAATAGGCAACATTGCAGGAGTGGATTTGACCAGTTGAGTCTGAAAGTAACAAATGCATGGATTACGGTTTCACTAGCAGATGAGCTGTGGGGGGAATGTGGTTGATGTTTGGAGCTAAAATGGAAAGAATTAGTGATGGTATGAATATGTGATCAGAAAGTCATCTTGAGGATAAATGCTGGAATTGTCTGGTTCAGGATCAGAGAGTTGCCAGGATGTGGGATAGAGTTAATGACGAGGCAATGGATTTTTGTATCAGGGACTGAAAACAATGGCTTCAGTCTTTCCAGTGCATAGTTGGGGAAGAAGGTTCTGCTCATATAATGCTGGATGATAGACAGCAGTCAGACAACTTGGAGACAGGGGAGGGCTTGAGAGAGAGGTGGTGGTATCACAAAGCTGCATGTAAGCAATGTAGATGCAGCAACTGATGCTGTGTTTTGCAATAATGTTGCTGACTGGCAGCACAGAGATGAGAAGAAAGAGTGGGCTAAGGCCAAATCATTGGTGGGCACAGTGCTGAAGTGGGAAGTGATGTCATTGCAGAGCGATTAATGCGGATGCAGTGGTGTAATGGTAACTCAACAAATCAGTCCGCAATATAATGAAACCCATAAAACAACCAAGCAATCAGCATAATGAAAATGTGCTGAGGTTTCTCCAGATGTCTGGAGATCCATTGAGTATTCACCAACCTCCATCTCCAGAACTGTCAAAATGTACTGTACTCAGCACAACATTACACAGCCAAGATGTGTGGACCTGCAGGAGGAACAAGGCACCAATCACAGAGCCTTTTCACATAATACTGAGAAGAAACAAGATGATAAGCTGGAAGAACATGATGCAACCTCCACCAGTTCCCATGATTCACTTGAAGACCGCATAGGAAATTACGAACACAAATTGGAACTGTCAAGGTAAGAAAGCTTTAAGTAAGCATGATGCATATGATCAAAATTCACTTGTTGCTGACATCAAATCATCAAGAGACCTATAAGCAAGATAATGACACATGTTGCACTGCTGGATGGAAAACATTTGTTTCGGGTGACTTTGAAGAAACTGCATGATATTGCAAAAAGATGAGGGCTAGTATGAGTGATAAATGGGCAAATAGGGATGTGAGGAAGCACACAGAGAGAAGCACAAAGGCTATATACATCTGCAATGTAATTCACTGTGAAAGAATGCAGCGCTTGATTAAGCATGAAAAACAAATCAAGGGATTTAGATAATATGTTCATAAGGATACAACTATACTTACTTTTCTTGTCATTCTTATGTCATTAACCCACTTTGGGCTTTGAATCCAAGAGCATGGCACCAAAATCCATTTGCTGCACACCTCCTTCTTCCCTCCAGGCACAGCTTCTTAGTCTTACTGGCAGGCTTTTCCCAGTTTCATTGGGAAATTTATTCGATCCATTAGTACCTCTGAATGTGTTCAGGAACGGGGTCTGTTTGGTTGAAAATCTCACTGTTTTCACCAATTTACCTTTCAGTTTTGATGTGGAGATATCGGTGTTGGACTGGGGTGGACAAAGTTTAAAAATCACACAACATCTGGTTTGACGCCTCTTTGTGCTTCACCTCATGCTCATTTAGTCTTAATATTCAGGATGTGTATTTAGTGATATTGTTGCTAGACTATTAATCCAGAGACCCAGGTAATATGCTGGGGACCTGGGTTTGAATCTTACCATGGCAGACAGTGGAATTTGAATTCATTTTTAAAAAGCTGAATTAAGAGTCTAATGATGGTTGTGAAGCAATTGTTGGTAAAAACCTGTTTGGTTCACTAAAGCCCTTTCGGGAAGGGAACTGCTGTCCTTACCTGTCAGGCCTATATGTGACTCTAGGCTCACATCAATGTGGTTGAATCTTAAACTGCCTTCTGGGTAAGAAGGGAAGGGCAATAAAGGCTAGCCAGTGATGGCCGCATTCTGTGAATGAATTAAAAAAACCACAGTTCTCCAAAAGAAATTTTAAGAGAAGCCATCAGCAGTGTTTTTGAAAGTTGTAGATGGAATGTGAATGGGACATGCATTGTCCATATTTATCCAAAAACTGTAAAGAGGTGGAATTGGGCTTGGTGTAGTTAGATTTTAACTTGACCTTTCTCATAGTACATTCATAGTCATAAGCAACAAGGTCATCACAGCCATTTGGTATTAAAATGTGACTGAAGTACTCATTTATGTCATTGTATTTTAAATCAGTGTATTAATAGGAGCCATTCCTGAAACAAATAATTGCAAAAGTAATGAATTTGATTGAGTTATGTTGTAATGAATGCATTAATGTAATTCATAATCATATTAGAAAGACTGAATTTTAATTGAAGTATTAGCGAATAATCACTGCATAAGTTGAAAGACACTCCCACATGAGAAAGTGCAGTTTCAGCCAAACTTGTTCAAACAAGGGACCCTTTCTGGAATCCTGATAAGGTCCATGAGACTGTTCACCAGGGCTGTGCAAGGTGCCTTTCTTCATGAATCAGTAGTGCAGAAACAAATTAAAGGGACAGTGCGAGGAAACCACATTGTATTCCTCTCTGAAACACTGAGAACAGACAACTCCAGCAGACAAGAAGTAAGAAAAACCTAGACCAATCTATCCAACAACTGTTCAAGCAGGAGTTCCCAAACTGTGCATCCTGACGCTCAATGAGGCCATAGGATAAGGAATTGGGGTCCAAATATCGCAGGGGAGGTTGATCTGGAATATTGACAGGATGTCCTAATCTAGTTCAGTTAAATTCAGCACTTGGGTGATGGTGTTATACTGTATCTAGAATTGTTATAACACTCTGTACCTTGCCTGAGGTACTATAGATATGGTTATCGCCATTCTGTAATAATCACACTGCTGAGTCACTTCCTGCCTTGAGTAAGATCAGCATGTGCCTATTCATCCTGACTGTCCCTTCAGGGGTTCTGACAACAAACAATCTCAGTTGCTGTTTCTCTGATGACCATAGCTACTGATTTTCTGTTCCTTAACCAGACTCTCCATCCTGGATTAATGTTTGACAAGGTTTTCACTCTGCGTCGAGTTACTCTGCCGCTTTCTGTTGTTTTAGGATAAGGGGTAGCAGATGTAAAACAGAGGTGAGGCAAAATGACTTCTCTCAAAGTGTTGTGAATCTGTGGAATTCACTATCCTAGAGTGGGGGGGGATGCTGAGACATTGAATACATTTAAGGAGGAGATAGACAGATTTTTATTTAGCAATGGGTTCAAGGTTATGGAGACCAGGAAGGTAAATGTAGCTGTAGCCAATATGAGATCAGCCATGATTGTATCAAATGGCAGAGCAGGCTCAAAGAGCTGAATTGCCTACTCTCATTCTTTGTTCTTATGCTCTTATGACAATGAAACTATTAAAATATAAGCAATACTCAATGTTTATGAATTTTCCCTGAGATTTATTAGTTAAAGTTTAGGAATGTAGGAAAGAACCCTAATCAGATGTTTGCAGAATTTGCAAGTGGAAAAGAAATGATGTGGAATGAGTGGTTTTGATCACTGAAGTTTAAGATTTTTGAGTATTCATGATGATGGAAGAATTCCAAAACAATGTTTTAACAATCCTTAAGACTTTATTTCGATGAATGACAAGTATCAAAGATTGGGAAGTGACAGCCCTGGTGAATACCTATGATATCACAGAGAGAAAATTACATATGGGGAAATGGTCACATGGAACCATCAAAGAAACTGGAAGAACAGAAAATCTGGGAATGGAAACGACATTAGCTTTGGGGAATAAACAGAAGGATGACAAAATAATAAAGGGAAAAATGTTAGAATCTAAAAGTGATATAAATAAAATAATTAATTTCCATTGTAATAAGATTGGATATAATAAAGCTAATTACTGCAAGTTTTATTTATTGAAAGTGAATATGAAGGCAAACCAATGTAGTAATTAAAATGAACTTGAGTTGGCTATCTTGTACAACCTAACATTGCTGATGTCATTGATTCCTGCTTTTGGAGCATTTTAATGGGCTTTGGGGAGAGTGGCAATATTGTGTTGGAGCTAGTGTCTCTTGTACTAATTTTGGACCTTGATTTTAGTCTGTGCAGTTCCAATGTTGCCTGTTCCAATGTTAGATCCTCCTTAAATTGAAGTAAGTCAGACAGCTTCTCCTTTCTGACACTGACCATAATACAGTCTCCAATGAATTCATCCTTCAAAGCTATGTACCCGCAACGTCATGCTAGACAAAATGCATCCATTAAAAAGCCTTCTATCGATTCTCCCAAACACTGAGATTGCTAATTAAATCTTGCATGTTCTATCACTAAATTTCTTGTGGGCTAAGTTACACATTGAACACTTTAATCAATGCTTAACAGTCTGTAGTGCTTTTTATCACAACTTGCCTTAACAGAATTTCATTTACTGGGAGGTTATATTACATAAAAATGTGCTAATTTGTTTGTTCTGCTCCTTCATGTGTAAGTCTGAAGTTATCTATAACACTGAAACTGCACATTCTTGGTCCACTCTGGGCCTTTCGCGTACTCAAATGTTTGAGGAAATAGCAAGCTCTCAACAAAGGTGGCCATTCCTATGCACTACACCACCTGACAGATATGATTTGACTTGATTTGATTTTAACTTCATATCCACGCTGTGGAAGATACTCTGTCTGTATGTTTAGGAGCAATATCACTGCAAGGTGGAGCAACTCCAACAAATTGGAGGTGTAGTGGACAGTGAAGAGGGTTACCTCAGATTACAACAGGATCTTGACCAGATGGGCCAATGGGCTGAGAAGTGGCAGATGGAGTTTAATTCAGATAAATGCGAGGTGCTGCATTTTGGGAAAGCAAATCTTAGCAAGGAGTGCTGCTGAACAAAGAGACCTTGGAGTGCAGGTTCATAGCTCCTTGAAAGTGGAGTCGCAGGTAGATAGGATAGTGAAGAAGGCATTTAGTATGCTTTCTTTTATTGGTCAGCGTATTGAGTACAGGAGTTGGGAGGCCATGTTGCGGCTGTACAGGACATTGGTTAGGCCACTGTTGGAATATTGCATGCAATTCTGGTCTCCTTCCTATCAGAAAGATGTTGTGAAACTTGAAACGGTTCAGAAAAGATTTACAAGGATGTTGCCAGGGTTGGAGGATTTGAGCTACAGGGAGAGGCTGAACAGGCTGGGGCTGTTTTCTCTGGGGCAACAGAGGCTGAGGGGTGACCTTATAAAGGTTTACAAAATTATGAGGGGCATGTATAGGGTAAATAGACAAAGTCTTTTCCCTGGAGTCAGTGAGTCCAGAACTACAGGATATAGGTTTAGAATGAGAGGGGAGAGATATAAAAGAGAACTAAGGGGCAACTTCTTCCACACAGAGGGTGGTACGTGTATGGAATGAGCTGCCAGAGGAAGTGATGGAGGCTAATACAATTGCAACATTTAAGAGGCATTTGGATGGGTATATGAATAGGAAGGGTTTGGAGGGATATGGGCCAGGTGCTGGCAGGTGGGACTCGATTGGGTTGGGATATCTGGTCGGCATGGACGGGTTGGACTAAAGGGTCTGTTTCCATACTGTACATCTCTATGACTCTATGACTCTAACAAATATATATGCGCAGAAATGCAATGCTGCAGTGTGACATTGTCTGAAATTAAATTAATTCAGTCTTGCACAAATTAAAAATTTCCTACGCAGCATTACTCATTAGCCCCAGGTCTACCATCATACAGCACGTGAAAGGAATTTGTTGAGAGAAATCAGTTGTCCAAATCTATTCACATTCCTCAGTCTCAAAGATTGGTCAAGTTCTTTCATTTCTAATAATTCCATGTTTTGTCATCAGATATGATGAGTGAATAAACTCAAAATGTCACAAACAAGAAGAACAATAATGAAGTAATTTTATTCTTGTTTGAGAGTTTGACCATTTTGACAATGAAATAGGTTGCAAACAGAAAGAATTATCTGATTGTGCCTGTTCAAGTTGTTGGATCACAACAACCATTATTTCTGGTGGTGTCCTATCTCCTGCTTTGGGAACATATATTTCATTTTACATGAGCTGACATCATGCTATATCTTGTGCTTGAACCTAATACCGCTCCTTGAACATTCAGGTATGGGTCTGGATTATCTCTGGGTTTTAAGTGTCTGCACACACTGTTACTGAGACTGCTTGCACCTTATAACTAAGTAAGTTTTTTTTAAAATTAGATTAAATTCCCTACAGTATGGAAACAGGCCATTTGGCCCAACTAGTCCACACTGACCCTCCAAAAAGCAACCCACCCAGATCCATTCCCCTACCCTATATTTACCTCTGACTAATGCACCTAACGTTATAGGCAATTTAGCATGGCCAATTCACCTGACCTGCACATCTTTGGATTGTGGGAGGAAACCAGAGCACCCAGAGGAAACTCATGCAGACACAGAGAGAATGTGCAAACTCCACACAGACAGTCATCTGAGGTGGGAATCAAACCTAGGTCCCTGGGGAGGTGAGACAACAGTGCTAACTACTGAGCCACTGTGTCACCCCCAGTTCTTCAACTCCATATGTATTGTAACACTCCTTTGATACATGCACATACTAGGTTATCAAATACAGCTCTCAATATTTAGTTGAAGCTTTCTATCTTGCAGTTATCAGGACAATTTACAAGAAACAGCAAAGTATAGAGAAAACTATATTAAAGGAGAGTGCTGATACATTGGCAAATGAACTCTGATTTGTAGAGGTGTTGTCATGGAGAATACACCAGTTAATGATAACTGTAGTTAGAATCGCCACAGTGTGGAAACAAACCATTCAGCCCATCAAGTCTACACAGACAAACAAACCACCCAGACCCATCTCCCTAACCTTTCATTTCTCATGGCTAATCCACCAAACCTGTACAACCCTGGACACCATTATCAATTTAGTATGGCCAATCCACCTAACTTGCACATCTTTGGAAGGAAACCCATACAGACACAAAAAGAATGTGCAACCTCCACATGGACAGTCACCCAGGGCTGGAATCAAGCCCTGATTGATGCCTTGCACTGTGACGCCACAATGCTAACCACTGAGCCACCATGCCACCCAATCAAGTGACAAGATTTGTTTAAATTTTAATGCAGGTGATTTAGAGTCATACAGCATAGAAACATTGACTGGGATAGATCAAGGAATTGCCGTGAGAAATGATCAGAGAAAATCTATCAGTTATTTTGTTGATTTGAAAAAAGACACAGTGTGCACATACGCTAAATACCTGTAAAGACGAGGGCCCCGTGTATTATTAGATTTCTGTACACACAGATGCATCATACTTACCTGTTGCTCAAACTTAAGATAGTCTCCAAGGTAATCTGAAATGAATAGAAGGCTTTGCAGGGACTAGCTGTGATAGTCAGGGTCATTCATGAATCAGTGCAATATGCAGTGAAAAATGATCTATCAGAAATTGCCATTAACCTGCAGCTTTTTCACATTGCTGCAATGCAATAGCAAGACAAGTAACAGGAAACTGCCTTCAAACTAAAAGGACATTCTATCACAAATTATCAATATGGTATATGAATTTTAATACCACCCGTATAATGAGAGATATGGAGACCATTAGCTCCAAAACCTAGTGCATCATATCAAGCACCTTATCCCTTCAGATGGTCATAACAGCAAGATACTGACTACACCCCATGGTTACAAAATTCAATACAGAAGTTCTATACTGTCAATTGACTATTTCTTACAATGGATAAATTTCTTATGGATTGGAATCGCTACCAAAATGAACTACAAATTAATTAATTTTCTCTGCAGGATCCTCCAACAAGCATAGAATCCAATTTACTTTTGGCAGCAAACTATCTCAATTTCTTCCTTCCAACCACCTTGACTTCCCATTGCCTCCATTTGCTTTTCTGGCAAGAAATGAGCGCCAGTTGAAAACAACTGCCCAATAGTATTATACAAAAGAGACAAAAAAGAAATTGCTGGAAAAGCTCAGCAGGTCTGTTCTAAGGAAAGGTCACTAGACACGAAATGTTAACCTCTGATTTCTATCCACAGATGCTACCAAACCTGCTGAACTTTTCCAGAAATTTCTATTATTTATCCTGATTTACAGCATCCACTATTATTTCAATGTTTATTTAGTATTTTGCTGATTTTCCTGAGGTGGCTGTAGCATCGTACAGAACCCTTTCTATGTATGAAGCTATCTCTACAAATAATGAAGTCTATTTTCTATAACTTAGAGCAGTCATTAATTGTTGGAGAGAATCATAATTTGGTTGTTATCTACACCCAAGTCTCAGCAAACAAAATAACACTGGAAATAACAAATTCGTAGAGACCTTAGTTATTACCTTTCTGCTTCTTTCAGGATTCTGTGATGATACAATAATATATTTATATCAGTAAGGAATAGTCAATCAACAAAAAGCTTCTCAATGGACCATTTGGCTGATTTCATGGGGAATGAAAATGAGCTGGAAATAGCTTAAACAGCCATGAAAATAGTTCCTCTTCTCCACAATTATATTGACCTGTCAGAGGCTAGGAAAGAATGGAATTCTCATAAGCTTGGATTCAATAGGCTTGAAATGTAAATGACAGATCATCTCAGAAGATAATTATAACATAATATTGCTCTGACAATTAAAGTCATATCGAATGAAGCCAGAACACTGTAGTGAAACATTTTATGGACTAAGATGTAAATATTCCCATAAGGTGCAAGAAATCTGTGAATATAAATGCACTTAGCAATTGTACCCTAGAAATTATTGTGATGGCATTTTGCAAACACAATGCATAAATTGTCAGACTCATTTCTCTGCCACAACAATGGAGGCATTAATCGGCTTATTTCTCACAGGTAATTGCCCCACTTAAAACAGTGAAAGGAAGAATTTAATGTGAATTCAAGAAGTATTCATACAGTAATATAGCCAAAGGTGATTTCTAGCCTTTAGAAAGTTATGATAGTTGATTAGCCATTCATAACCAATGGATAGAAAACCAAGATGGAGGTCAATGAAATGTCATAATATTCCCTTCTGATTAATAGACCGCTTGCTTGTTAAGCTTTTCCATGTGAAAATATAAATACTGTTAATGTTGAATTTAAGCAAATATTTACAGTTTATCAAATAAGGATAGATATTATTTACAATAATGATTTTATTGCAAAATCTTATACTAGATTGATATTTATCTTTGTGAAGTAATATGAATCTAAAAGAAAAGCAGTTAATAATTGAAGTGAACTAAGAGAACAATGTGTTTGCCTTCAATATTGATTTTTAGTTGTTGCTATTTTAAGTAGTAACCTTTTTTATCTCATAAACTTTATCAGCAATGAGTGGATAGAAAGCAACTATTTCCTTGACAAAGAGGTTAATAACCATAGAACATTGAATTAAAGTAATTAGCAAGAAGGGCTAGAGAGGTTTTAGGAGGTTGTTTTAATCGAAAGGCTCTGGAATTCTTTGAATGGCTGGTAGCGACACTTTTAAAATATATGTCGGTGGGTATTTGAAATGCCATAACCTACAAGGCTATGGACTAAGAGCTGGAAAATGGGATTTGACTCCCCAGTTCTTCTTCAGCTTTCTGCCCATATGTTTTTTACATTGCAAGGACATTAACCCCTTGCTGCAACCCCAGAATAATACACATCACTTTGTGTAGTGAGGCTAGATATTAATGCATTAGGAAAAGCATTAAAATCAAATGAGTTAGAGAGAGACTGATGTCCAAATCTTGCTGGAATATGTCCTGTTAATTAAACTTCTTCCCACACCCTTCTGCTTGAAATGGTTTAATCCAACAAGTCGTTGGAACTATGCATTGAGAACAATAATGTGAGAGCAATGAGACTTTTGAAAACTTAGGACAATAACTTGCTGGAACAGAGCACATGCCCCTGGTTGGCCTTTACTCATTAACGCAAAAGTTTTCTTACCTTGTCAAATACAGGGTATGGAATGTATGAGCTGGTAAGATTGCAATGAGATCATCTGGGAATCTCATGAGCAAGGAGTCTGTTGTATGGACATGCCAACTCACTCTGCAGTGTAAATTTCTGCTCAGGATGAAGATAGCGTTAACATCATCTTTCTGTACAGGAAACTACAAGACTTGCTTGATCACTTCCTGGTCTAACTAGAACAGTCACTTGTCATTATGTTAATAAGGATTAGATTGAATTTTCTGTGAGTAGTTCATGTAATCCAAAGCAGATTACTGGGCATCCTAAGAAAGTGTTCAGTTGTAGTAACATGGCAAAGTCTAGCACCATCCCCCACATAAATAACAATGTTGTAAGAATTGGTGAGCAGATTTCAGCCATCAAAGCAGTAGATGTCATGAAAGTACTTTTGTACAGAGACATGGAAGTACAGACAAATCCCAAGTACTCCTATTTAGATCCAAGGCATTATCAATTGATTACATTTCAAAGTTATCTCGAAAATTATCTTCTGCTAGTATTACAAATAAAATCAAGGAACTAAACCCATAAATCAGGCTTATAGGGTATATCATTGCAGAAACCCATCTGGAACCATGGTAAGACAAGAAATTAACTTGTATCAGGGTATAGAATGTTTCAAAATGTCAGTAAAATAGGAATGATGGGGTGGAGGTTTGAGCTGTTTCTGGAAACATTAAGAAAATGCATTATCAAGAAAGGAAGGATCTAAATAAGCACAGACAGTTTTGTGGAATTGAAGTGTGATTGCATGCTCTGGCATTTAGAAACCTAGGTCCAACCATATTCAGCTGCTTCATTTGTGACTTTCCCTTCAACATAAAGGTCCAAACTGGGGATGTTCATTGATATTTGCACAATGCCCAGCATCATTCACAAATCCTCAAGTATTGAAACAGTCCATGTCTAAATGCAACAAGACCTAGACAATATCTTGATGAAATATCGACTATCCTGCTCCTCGGATGTTGCCCGTCCTGCTGTGCTTTTCCAGCGCCACACTTTTTGACTCTGATCTCCAACATCTGCAGTCCTCACTTTCTCCCAATATCCAGGTTTGGTCAGTTAAGTAGCACATAGCATTCACACCATAAAACTATGAAGCATTGATCACTCCAACAAAAGAAAATATAATCATCCTTCCTTGACACTCAAAGCATTGACACCAGTGTATAACTCACCTTGTGATGTTCCAAAGCCTGTCCAACACCTACAGGAACGTCAGGAGAGTGATAGAATACTCCCCCTTGCCTGGAATGTACACCTCCATCTCTACTCAAGAAGCATCAGAAGCACCATCCAGAGCAAAGCAGAATGCTTTACTGACACCACATCTACAAATATTCATTCCCTCCACCATCGATGCTTAGTAGCAGCATTATGCCCCATCTTTAAGATGCACTGCAGAAATTCACCAAGGTTCCTTAGACAGCACCTTCTAAAGCCATGACAAATTCCATCTAGAAGGACAAGGCAGTAGATATATGGAAATATCATCACTGGCAAGTTCCCATCCAAGCTACTCACCATTCTGATTTAGAAATGTATCTCTGGATCAAAATCCTGGAACCCCATCCTTATCAGTATTTTGGGTCTACCAAATGGACTGTATGGGTCAACAAGGCAGATAACTACCATCTTCTCAAGCACGACTAGAAATGATCAATGAAGGCTGGCCCAGCCAGTGATGCCCACTTCACATAAATAAATATTAAACAAATTAAGTGACAAGAGGAGATGCAAAATACTATTAGTAAATTATAGGCTTACTGACTGCAATAATTTCACCATGCAACATGTATATATGCAGATTACAGATGCCTGTAAGAAGGATAATATGATAATAATAAAGATTGTGATTTGTGATATTTTGCGAGAGAAATCAAAATGAGTAGGAAAGGAAGTAGATTTATTGAATATTGTCTGTTCAAGATCGTCTCACAGCAGTATGTTTCTAATCAGCTATCAGAACAGGCAAGGGTTGATGCATAATGAACAGGATGGACATCTATTTATAACATTTTGTGAATACTGACCATAATATGATGAACAAAAAGAAGAAATTGCTGGAAAAGTTCAGCAGGTCTGGCAACATCTGTGGAGAGAAATCAGAGTTAACATTTCAGATCTGGTGACCCTTTCTCAGAATTATGGTCAATAAGTGGACTTTATTAAAATGAATCAGTCTAAATGCAGAATCTATTTTTTTAAAAAGTTATTGGATTGCAAACAAACATTGAATGATGTAATAAATATTTCTGTGGTAATGTTAAGTGAGGACGACTCGAATCAGTGGTAAGCAGAAAGTAAAAGGATGTTTGAGTCAGGATGAATAAAGAGGAGAGCAACTAGGACTGGGAAGATTTTCAGTTGCGACAAGAAAAGAATAATAAAACAACAGGAAAGAAATTGAGAACCATTCCCAAAGTGGAAAATGGAGATATCAAAAAATCATCAACATCTCATGGCCATGTGACAAGTTTCCCTGAGAAATATTCAGTGTTTATGGGCTTGGAAACTTACATCTTACATTTTTTTACTGAACCATTTGCAATGTGGACATGTAGCCTCAATCGATGGAGCTATTTCAGATTAGTTATGAGTAATGACTTATTGAGAGAGCAGCAAATTGCTAGAGAATTTAGATTAAGCCGGTGATGAAAAGATGGCGTGTGCAATTTCACGTAACAAGAAATGAGGTAATCAAATGTTGGCATGAGCATGACAGATAGGAATTGAATCTAAATGTGTGATTGCTCATGGGTCACTAAAAGCTGCTCCACAACCTGCAAAGGAGCAAATGGGATGATGAAGTAATTGCCAGAAAGAAGTATACGGATAGTGTTCCTGATGAGATGTGCTGATAGTACTGGCACCCGTCAGATTAACAGGAACTGGAGAGTGAGATGACAGTACTTAAACATCATTTTTATCCAATGATCAGACTATGGCACTTTACACAACTCTTTTGATACATATAAGTCTATCACTCACTACATGCAATCATCCAATTCAGCTCTTGCAATTTGCTCAAAAACTTACTAGGTCTGATTTTCATGTCTTCATCCATGCCAGAATATGGATTGAAAAGAAGCATATCGGATCCAATTCCAGAAACCACCCTCCACCCTCCCCCCATTCCATAAAATCGTGTGGGATTTTATGTTCCATGCGATAGGTAGTAAGGTTGTAATCAGCAATCCTTTTCCTAATGCATTGTGGGAGTAGGCATATTGAACATGACGAAGATCCATTTTGAAAGCGATTGTGGTTAAGCAAGTTTCATAGGAGTTCTAAACAACAGGGAATCCCTAGTTCCAAGTGGAAATGATTAGATTAGATTACTTACAGTGTGGAAACAGG
The DNA here is from genome assembly GCF_037043375.1 of Chiloscyllium plagiosum. Classification (NCBI taxonomy): domain Eukaryota; kingdom Metazoa; phylum Chordata; class Chondrichthyes; order Orectolobiformes; family Hemiscylliidae; genus Chiloscyllium; species Chiloscyllium plagiosum. The sequence goes on from NW_028270148.1 coordinate 59,809,917, forward strand.
CCCTCCCAACATGTCCACACCGACCTTCCGAAGAGCAACCCACCCCATACATTTACCCATTCACTTAACGGTATGGGCACTTTAGCATGGTCAATTCACCTAACCTGCACATTTTCGGAATGTGGGAGGAAACCGGAGCACCCAGAGGAGACCCACGCAGACATGGGGAGAATGTGCAAACTCCACACAGACAGTTGCCTAAGGCAGGAATTGAACCCGGGTCTCTGGCACTGTGAGGCAGCAGTGCTAACCATTGTGCCACTGTGACGCCCATTCCAAGTGGAAATCTGCTCCTAAATTCTTTAATTGACAAGCTTTAAATACAAAAAAGATGTTCTTTCCGTTTCATTAATTAGATGCTGCACTGCAAGTTGTCAGTTTTAGTACGGTATCTGATGAAAAATCTCTGTCCAGCAAAGTTGGACATTATATGACCACTATGGTTGAAGTGTTAGCATGCATGAATTACCACAATGCAAAACTTAGAAAGTGGAATATGAGAAAAACTAGTTGGTAATCTGAAAGCACAATAAACTTTCACACAGGCATTTAAAATGGAATGGAGTAAGTAAGCTGAGTGGTGATCCTCTAGAAAGTTGACTGAATCCTGTGATTGTTTTTGGTTAAGTTCGAGTGGCATCAAGTGTTTTTTGAGGAATTTCCTCCACGAGGCTATGTGAGTTTTCTCACCAAATTCACCCCATCTACCTAGCCCCAATCCATCACATCCAATTCTGATCCCATCATAACACACACCAGTCTCAGAACAACTCACCAAGCAGCAGATATCCACCAAAACAGCAGCATCCCTTGCACCATCATAACAGGACAAGTGTTGGCAATCTGGTATTACCCCTCACCAGCAATGTCATTGCAAAGCAGCCACAATGCTACATTGCTCAAGACACATAGCTGGTCAAGTTGGCACTCGCTCACACATGCAACCCCATTCTCTCACTCTTGCCACTATCTATTCACCATGCTACCCAGCTGATCTGTCCATTGCTTTGTGGCCAATGCCTATTGTAGACCTACAGTAGGGGAACATCAAATACAGGCAAGCGTTTGGACAATGCATAGCAGATTTTGGCATCATAACCAATGACTATTTTACAGTCACAATGTTCTGCTGCACCCAGCTCCCATTTATTGGTAGAAAGCATCAATGAGGTTCTGTTTGGATCATAGACACTGTCACAGCTGAGCTCTGTCATAGACAATGTCCTTGTTCTTTTCCTTGGAAGACTGCTCCTATTCCACAATCAATCATCATCCAAGCCATTGCTGCTTTGCTTGCTCAATTGTGCAGAGCACAGCACACCAGGATAATGTGTCACACTGTTTGGACAATACTGGAGGGCCCTATCCCACTCCATGCTAGACTGGTCCAGGCAGCAGATCTCCATCTTCAGCAACCTATTGTCAGCTCCACCATGGCCGTGGTTGAAGCCTGGGCAGTATGGAATCTATGCTCTGCATTAATCAGGGGTTGTGCAATGACATTATGAACCATTGTCACAGTCAGTAGCCCTTGCCTCCTACCACTCCCCCCCAACCTCCGTATCCAACCTTGTAGGGCACCTGGACTCTCAAACTCACTGGGCACAGGACACTATTTCAGGATGTCAGAGTCATGCCAGCTGCCAGGCGAGTGGCCCAGGCTGCAGCCCTGACCTTGTCATAGGAAAACAAAATGAACCACTGCGATGGTACACAGATGGCATCAGTCACAATCCTAATGTATTTGTGGGTGCACACTGAGAGGTTTCACATGGGTCATCTGTCACCCCCTGGAAGGAGCCAGTCACATTGATGTTCAAAGTGACAGTTGCATTCACAACCAGAGTGAGAGGATGGTCTCCCACTCCTGCAACACTCCAATCCTGCTCCAGTATCAGGCAAAGTTCTGTTACATTGCCCCAGGAAATACGGAGCCTCCATTGTCACTGCACCTCACTCATCCCCAGGAAATGGAGTCAGGGCTGAAATGCTCTGGTCCTTCTATGGATCCCACACATCCTGAGGGAACCTGCAGCTGTGACATCTCCATCCGCTGCTCCTGGGCTTGCCAGCATCCCTGATCCTCCTGTATCTGCCTGCTCCTTCTGAGGAACACATCTACAATGACTATCAGTCAGGCATAGCACTCTCAGTTGAAGTGACCTCCTTTTGAAATGGAAGATATGAAACATCTCAGATCTTAGGTCTTGGAAGAATCATCATTGGCATATCCTGCAGGAAAAGGCTGAGCACACTTCTTTGTATAGTGAGACATTCTGGACCTCGTCTAGCATTCATCCACATTTAGCTTCAATGCATACCCTGATAAAGTTGCCGTGTTGGCTGAGTGACCACCACAGACTATTGAAAAAGGAATGCCTTCAGCTCGCCATCCACCCACCATTCCAACCCTGTGCCAACTTTAGAGGGTTATGCCTATCAGGATGTTGCTTAATCGGAACAGCATCTCCTATCTCGACATCATGCACAATTAGGTTATATTTCCCGGTGTATTTCCGCATATCCCCCCATGTGATAATAATATCTCTTTTCAGGTCATTTAAATTTTCTTGCAGAAGGTAACTCAATAATTTATCCCAAATTATAGCAACTTCCTCATTGTCCAATTTGTTTTGAGGAATGTCCAATTCAGAATCCTCTGAACCTGGTTCTTCCTTGTGTACTGTAATCATTAACATCTTCTCCTCTTGCTTTCCTTCCCTATCAAAATACCTTTTGAGCATATTCACATGACACACTCGGTGAGATTGCTTCCTGTCAAGAGTCCTTATCAAGTAGTTCTCCTCACTCAATTTCCTCTCAATTTGATACGGTCCACTAAACCTGGCTTTTAAAGGCTCACCTGTCACTGGAAGTAATATCAATACTTTATCCCCAATTGCAAAATTGCAAATTTTGATTTCTTCTCTGCTTCCTGTTTCATTGTATGATGCGATTCTTTTAAATGCTGTCTAGCCAGCTCTCCAGCTTTATTTAATTGTTCTCTAAACTTTGACACAGTCCAAATGGGTGGTCTCTGAATTCTGACTTATTAATTTTGCCTTAATCAATTTTAATGTTCCTCAAAAATTAATTCAAATAGATTCATTTGGTGCATCTCTAATCACAAAATGTACAAACGGAACTCCCTTATCCCAATCATCTGGGTAGTCCTGACCATAAGCCCTCAACATGGTCTTTAATGTTTGATGCCATCTCTCTAGCGCTACCTGCGCATTTAGATGTAGATTTGAATTGCTTTATTCCTAAGTTATCCATAACCTCCTTGAATAGTTTGCATGTGAAGTTTGATCCTTGATCTGACTGGATCTCAATTAGTAATCCATATCTCAATTGCTGGAATAGGTATTAATGGTGCAAGTTTTATTACTTCATGTGGTTTTCCAATTAGCTGACATGTGTGACACATCTGGCAAAATTCAACTACATTCTTGGGTAATCCAGGCCAGCAAAAATGTCTTTGTATTTTAGCCTGTGTTTTCCTCACTCCTGAATGACCTCCAAGTGGTAGCTCTTGCACCACTCACAGCACGTCCTTTCTCTACCCTACTGGCAAAATAATTTGATGAATCTCTGCCTACAGCTGAGAGTTTGTCCTGTACTCCTACCACAAATTCTCTACTTTTTTCTGGACTCTCTAGCCTCAATTTACATAACTGAGTGCTTTTTGTCTCACCATGAATTCCTTACCAGTACCTTTTCTGGCAATAGTCACTCAGGAGTAAATAGTTCCACATCCTTCAGCATTACAGACTGAGAGGATCCTATGTTCCTTAATATTGTAACCTCTTTACATGCTACTCCTGATATGAGAATAAACCTTACCCTTGCATGTATATTTTTTAAATAGATCTGGCACTTCCTTAGTCAACCTCTGATCATCTTGTACAATCTGAGGCAGTTGTCTGATTTCCCTTCTGCTTTTTGTTACTCATCCAACAAAACTTCCAGGCTTGTCTGGTTTTCCTACATCTGACTTTCTCCTAGCCCACCAACACCGTGAGTTTGTGTGGCCCACTTTATTACAATGAAAACACTGGAGATTTTTAACTTCTTTATCCCCCTCAAGGATTTCTTTATTACCCTGTGGTAAGTTATCCTTATGCCCTTTGCCCCAATTTCTATCCCTCATGGACTGAAATTGATTCTGGAGGCCAAACCAAGTTTTATGGACCAGCTCATAATCGTCAGCCACTTAGCATTTTAACTGTCTGTTCTTCCACATGAGTTCGCACTACTTCAGGCAGTGAATTTTTGAATTCCTCCAAAATAATTGCCTCTCTAAGGGCATCATAGATTTGCTCGATTTTTAAAGCTCTTATCCATCTATTGAAATTACTCTTTGATCCTTTCAAACTCAATGTAGGTTTGACTGGGGTCCCTCCTTGGGTTCCTGAAACATTGTCTATAGGCTTCTGGTACAAGCTCATATGCACTTAAAACACCTCCTCATACTCCCCAGATACCTCCTTTGATAGGGATGCAAATACCTCACTACCCCTACCTACATGCTTCGTTTGGATCAACAAAACCCACATTGCCACTGGCCACTGCATTTATTGAGTCACCTTTTCAAATGAGATAAGAAAGACTTCCACATCCTTCTCATCAAATTTAGGCAATGCTTGAACATATTGAAACAGTTTCTCACTTGGCTTCTGACTACCAGGGGCTTGCTCATCCTCACTCTCTTCCTCACTAAGCCTACCTTTAGACTTCTGAGAACTCAGTCTATCCAAATTAGACTTAATTATGCTGTTCCTAATATACACAAGAGTCCCAATAAGCAAACCCCCTTAAAAAACAGTAAAAATGGAACATATGCGTACAGGTTAAAGTTAGAAGGGCAGAAGGAGAGAGAGAGAGAGCCTGATCCACACAGCTGAACTCTTAACTAGTTCTAGACTGAACAGCACAGCTAGAGACCTGACCGCTCCACTTTCATTATACAGGTCACTTCTAAAACATGACCACTTTTGTCTGAAGTCTCATCTGTTTACATTTAAACAAAAGGCCTCTTAAAATCCTTTTTCATCTCTGTACCAAACTAGTCTAAACAGAGCCGGGGGGATTTATGACCCCTCTGAAAAAAGCCAATGAGACAGTATCCTTGAGAAAAGGAACAGCTTTTAGAAAAAAAGGGTCAGCTTTGTGACATGAGGAGGAAGGTATTAGATTACAGGTAGATAGAGACAGATTGGTCAGATGGACAAATCAATGGCATAGGGATTCACTTGGACGAAGGAACAAGATAAGGGAATACTCAATGAATGGCAGGACGTTGGGAAGCTCAGAAGAACAGAGGGATCTTGGGGTGTTCATCCACACATCTTTGATGATGGCAGGACAGGTTATTATGGTATTTAAGAAGATATTCAGGACATTTGCGTATCAGTCATGGCATAGATTGTAGGAGCTGAAAAATGTGTCAGCAGGTCAGGCAGCATCAAAGGAGCAGGAGAATCAACGTTTCAGGCATAAGCCCTTCTTCAGATTATAGGAGCAGAGAGGTTATGTTGGAACTATACCAACTTTGGTTAAGCCACAGCTGGAGTCCAGTGTGCATTTCTAGTCACTACACAAGAGGAAGGATGTGACTGAACTGGAGGGGATGCAAAGGACATTCACCAGTATGTTGTCTGGAATGGAGCATTTCAGCAATGAGGCAAGGTTTGATAAGCTCTGGTTATTTCAATTGGAACAAAGAAGGTTGAGGGGGACCTGATTGAGGTGTATAAGGGTCATGGACAGGGTGAATAGAAAAAAGGTGTTCCTCTGAGTTAAAGGGTAAACAAGAGAAGCATAGTTTTAAGGTCAAAGGTAGGAGGTTCAGAGGGAATGTGAGGAAAATCCTTTTCATCCAAAGGGTGATGGATGTCTGGAATGCAGTGGGTAGTTGAGGTGGCAAAATTTACAATCCTTAAAAATACTTGGAGAAGCACTCGAAGTGTCATAACATTCAAAACTATGGGCCTAGTATGGGAAAATGGGACTAGTGTTGGTAGAAGTATATGTTTTGGCAATACAGACTTGATGGACTGAAGGGCGTCTTCTGTACTGCATGATTTTATGATTATATGATACCAAGTATTCTGACGGGTGAAGAATAAGCGTCATCTCTTTGTGCTCCTGCAAGAATCAGTTTTGCTGTAATTACATTAGCAAGAAAATTAAGGAAAAGAATCGCTTTATTCTCCTGCGTGATGCGTAAATTGTAATATGAAGGTTTAAATGTACTCATTCTTTGGGGTGTGGTCAAAGCAACTTGTAATAGACATTCCACTTGTGCAAACTTCAAATTCCATTGCCATCCTGTGAGATTGGAAAGTATTAAATTCATGCATTAAACTACAAAGCAGCTGTGGAAATACATTTGTAATCTCCTTTCTAAACTGAAATATAAGGCCAGTTTAAATTCCATGTTTTGCTGTTATGGCAGTGACTCTGCAATTGTTCAGTGAGGAATTATGTTTATGAGGAAGGAACACAGCTCATAATCTTAGATCTTGAGGAGTAACCCTTTATATTAATTTGTCTTTGCATATTATCTCACCAATCACAATTTTTTAGGAGCTGGTTTTGCATGTCTCATCCCTGAGAGAGTGACCTTCAGAGAAAAGCGCTCAGCCAGTCAGACTGCTGTTTCTCACTCAAGCACTGAAAATTCAGAAGCTACATAACCTCACTCTCATGATTTCTATGAGACTTTGTTCTCTGCCGGTGAAAAGCCAGCTCCATTGTGCACATACAAAATATCAATACTGAACACCTGCTTCCTGCTTCTGATCCTACGATGGAAAGCTAGTCAATTAAATATAACTGCAAAGACTTTACCTTTTCTTGTGCAGCTGAACTGTCAGATCAACCATTGTATTCCTTTGGGAGCTAATCTTAGTTGGAACTCCACTATTAAAAGGTAAATGCTTTCAGCTTACTTCATATGTCGATTTCTCCTGCAAATACTTTGAGATTTTACACAGTTTTACCAGAACAAATCAGTCACCATAAACTCAGTTTCAAATCTAACATTGAGAGTTATTACAGTTATTGCTGAAAAGAATTAACTCACATGTAAAGTCAATGGTTTCACGTTAAAACATCGAATAAACCTTTATTTTACATGAGATATTCTGCATGCCTCCAAGAAGCCTCTAAAAGCCAGGAAATGGTTCTTTGCTTGCTGGAAATGCTCCCTAAAGGGACTCTTAACATGAAAAAGCCTGTGCAGCAAATGGGAAGTACATGCTAGAAAGCTTCAGATTTTTTACAACAGTTGATGTGAAAAAGCCATTCAAAAAGGTTGTGAAACTGAATTAGGGACCATTTATCAACATTGAATGAGATTGTAGAAACTCGATTCTCTTTCTTAATGGTTTCTGGATACTGTCCAGTGCTCAATATATGGGGCTTCCTTTGGCTCTGAAGCATTAGACATTAATATCTTCCTAGATGTTCCCGTCAAGAGAGAGTTCCAATTATATAGCTATATTGTAACGAACTTTGTGCTGCTAGTATTGTAAATGTGAGAAAATGAAGGTTACAGCCTTCTAAATCTTAATTGACAATATTCTTGGCTCATGTCAAATCCAAGATGAGAACTCCACAGAGGCCAGTATCTCGTCACCAAGTCACCCTTTATTTACACATGGAGATTGATACTGATTCAACTTCCTCAGAGTCAGTTCACAGCATGAACAGATGACTGATGCTCCAGTTTCCTTTTTTCTTTTTTTCTATTCAAGACACTCCTGTTTATTTTTATTCTTTCCCCCTTTTTTCCCCCTAACTGCGGTAGTGCTTATTTTTTCCCCAGCACCCATGTTGTGTGTGTGCAGGTGTGAGACACAGTAAAAGACACAAGGTGCATGAATCTTTATTCAGTTTCCACCACCGGGAAGAAAGGAAACACCCGAGTGGCCTATGACAAGCAGTGCCCTTCACATCAAAGGGCAATACTGTGTGATCAATCAGTGAAGGGGAGGACAGGGAATAAATCAAAATAGAGTTTGATGGGGAAATAATGCTCTCCCCTCCCTGCGGCGCCCACCTCTCCCTGAACAACTCCAGGGTGTTGGTGGACACCGCGTGCTCCTTCTCCAAGGACACCCGGGCTCTAATGTAACCGCGGAAGAGGGGCAGGCAGTCGGCCCTAACGACCCCCTCCACGGCCCGCTGCCTGGACCTGTTTATGGCCAGTTTGGCCAGGCCCAGGAGCAGACCCACGAAGAGGTCTTCAGACCTGCCCTTCCTCCTCCGTACCGGGTGCCCGAAGATCAGGAGTGTGGGACTGAAGTGCAACCAAAAGCAGAGGAGGAGGTTTTTAAGAAAATCAAAAAGGGAGTGCAAACGCCCACACCCAATATACACGTGGTCCACGGAGTCCACAGCACCACAGAACAAACAGCTGGGCTGGGAGTCCGGGAACCACCGCAATCTGCAGTTGCAGGGGACCGGTGCGTGCAGCACCCTCCCCGCCAGATCCCTGAGAGAAAGGGGGAGGACTCCCGCATAGAGAGCCCTCCACTGGGGATCCCCACCGCCTGGTAGCAAATGGGTACGCCAAGGTGTGTCCGGATGGTGGATGAGGGAGGAGAGGTGGACGGTGTGCAGCAGCAGTCGATACAGGGCCCACCTTTTTACGTCCTTAAAAGGTAGAAAACTAAAATTCCGGAGGCGGCTCAGGTTGTAGGGATGCTCCTGTTTATTTTTTCTTATGACAAGGAATTTGTCAAGCTATGAGAGTGTGCTCCAGATCATCTAATCATTGGAAGGGAATTTTCTGTTAAGGATTTTTAATTTTTTACATGTTCAGTAGGGCAAATATAGTGACGATATCTACATTTGTGAAGAAGTCCAAAGTCAGGGGCTGAAGTAACTCCAAAGAGACCGGTATCCCATCACCAAGTCACCCTTTATTTACACATGGAATTTACTTGACATTGCTCCACCTCCCTCAGAGCCAGCTCTCAGAGTGAACAGAAGGCCTGGTTTTTTTCCTGCGGTAGTGCTTATTTTTTCCCCAGCACCCATGTTGTGTGTGTGCAGGTGTGAGACACAGTAAAAGACACAAAGCAAATGAATCTTTATTTTTTCTTTTTTCTTTCCTGTTGATTTTTTTGTGTTTTTTTTCCTTTTTTTATTCTTTTTTTCCTTTAACCCCTACACTGCCGCCTAACTGCAGTGGTGTTTTTTTTTTCCCCAGTACCCATGGTGTGTGTGTTTGTAGGTGAGAGACACAAGGTGTACAAATCTTTATTCAATTTCCACCACCAGGAAGATAGGAAAACACCCGGGTGGCCAGTGACAAACACTGCCCTTCACAAAAAAGGGCAGTGCTGTGTGATCAAAACAGTGAAGGGGAAGGTAGGGACTAAATAAAAATAGAATTGGAGGGGGAAATAATGCACTCCACTCCCTGCAGCACCCACCTCTCCCTGAACAACTCCAGGGTGTTGGTCGACACCGCGTGCTCCTTCTCCAAGGACACCCAGGCTCTAACGTAACCGTGGAAGAGGGGCAGGCGGTCAGCCCTAACGACCCCCTCCACGGCCCGCTGCCTGGACCTGTTTATGGCCAGTTTGGCCAGGCCCAGGAGCAGACCCACGAGGAGGTCTTCAGACCTGCCCTCCCTCCTCCGTATGGTCCACGGACTCCACAGCACCACAGAACAAGCAGTTGGGCTGGGAGTCCGTGAACCACCGCAGTCTGCCGTTGCAGGGGACCGCTGCGTGCAGCACTCTCTCCCAGATCCCCTAGAGAAAGGGGGAGGTTTCCCGCGTAGAGAGCCCTCCACTGGGGATCCCCACCGCCCAGTGGCAAATGGGCACGCCAAGGCGTGTCCAGACGGTGGATGAGGGAGAAGAGGTGGACGGTGTGCAGCAGCAGCCTATACAGGGCCCGCCTTTTATGTCCTTACAAGAGACAAAATTAAAATTCCGGAGGCGGCTCAGGTTGTGGGGATGCTCCTGTTTATATCTGTCAGCCACACTCCCTGATTGGACCAAATTAACAGAACTAGTCAGGGCACTCATTCCATGAGGTCCACCTGACTAACCTCATTCCAATCACTACATCCTTCTCCCACTGATTCCAAGGACATAGGTTGGTTCCTTTTAGTAGCTCCTCATGAGGTATTTTAGCACCAGGTCAAGTTCATCCAACTCCACCACTGATATGTAACACGCAGTAGATCACCTCTTGTGCCTGGAGTGTCTCAGAAGGAGCTCATTCTCCTCTTCAGCTGGAAAAGGCATCAAGACGGCGACATCGCTGTATCTATCTCAGATTCTGAGGTATCTTTAATACTTGGAGAGGGAAAACCCAGACACATTTTGCTTCTGCAACGTTTGCAGCTTTAATATGCTCCTTGTGCTTGTTCAGAACATTCGTGACCCAACCCAAATTTTATACATCACTGGAACGAACCTCACATCATACATGCCTCTTACCCATGCAGCTTCATTCCCTGGTGGTTTCCTCCCCAATATTTGTCCCCTGAAATAAGTTGTCTCTCTCGCTTAGCAGAGCCTTTTGACCAGCACTGGAGTTCCTGATGCTGTTTCACCCTCCATCAAGGCCTAGGAATATCAGATTTAACCTGGTGCGGAGTCTTCTCCCCATTAGCAATTCTTCTGGAGCTATCCGTGTAGTTGATTGAAGGGTGGCCCTAAAATCAAATAGGAACCGGGACAATTTGGTATTTAGTGAAGCAGTGGACTGTCTCTTCAAGCCTGCCTTCAAGGTTTCTGCCAGTCTATTGGATGATGGATGGTATGAAGCTATCCTGACATGATGAGTACCATTCACCTTTAGGAAATTCTTGAATTCCCTACTGATAAGTGATGGCCTGTTATCCTAGCAGAGCGCTTTAGGGAACATCTCCGAGACACCCGCACCAATCAACCAAACCGCCCCGTGGCCCAACATTTCAACTCCCCCTCCCACTCTGCCGAGGACATGGAGGTCCTGGGCCTCCTTCACCGCCGCTCCCTCACCACCAGACGCCTGGAGGAAGAACGCCTCATCTTCTGCCTCGGAACACTTCAACCCCAGGGCATCAATGTGGACTTCAACAGCTTCTTCATTTCCCCTTCCCCCACCTCATCCTAGTTTCAAACTTCCAGCCCGCACTGTCCCCTTGACCTGTCCGGACTTGTCCGACCTGCCTAGCTCCTTTTTCACCTATCCACTCCACCCTCTCCTCCCTGACCTATCACCTTCATCTCCTCCCACACTCACCCATTGTACTCTATGCTACTTTGTCCCCACCCCCACCCTCCCCTAGCTTATCTCTCCACGCTTCAGGCTCACTGCCTTTATTCCTGATGAAGGGCTTTTGCCCAAAACATCGATTTTGCTGCTTGTTGGATGCTGCCTGAATTGCTGTGCTCTTCCAGCACCACTAATCCAGAATCTGTGACCAACACTTGTGGGAGTCTGTGTATTGTGAAAGGTGCATGCGTTTTTCTATTTTCTTCTCTGCATTTGATGAATGAACTGTACATCCAGCCATTTTGAGTGGGCGAGCACATGACTAAGAACACTGAACCAGTGATAGGACCTGTACAGCTGACTTGTAACCGCGTCCAGAGTTTTCCCAGTCAATCTCACAAATGTCGGGAAGCTGCGGGCAGTAATTTTTGTTCTTGTTGGTATTCTGGACACTGCCCCACCAATGTGGCTAGGTCTGCATCAAATCCTGACCATTACACATAACTTCTCACCAACATCTTCATTTTGGAAACTTCTGCATGATCCTTGTTCAGCCAGTATTTGGCAGCAACCTTTGCTCAAGACAATCACTCTTGCATCCCATAATAATATGGCATCCTCTATTGTGATCTGGTCTCTCCAAAAAGGTTTCAGTTTTTGTTATGATGACCTTTTGGTTTCTTCCATCGCCACCAGCTGCTCCAGATGTGTCAGGACCTTTCTGTGTTCAAAGTCTGATATTGTCAGCTGTGACTGGAAATGTGGCCAGAAAATTTAATACTATGATGGAATTTCCCAGTGTCAGTACCACTGGTGGTGTATCTGCCAGTGGGAGGGGACTCAATGTTTCCGCATTTGCTACTTGGCCTCCTGGACTGTGTTCTAACTTGTAATTATACTCACTTAGTATTAGAGCCCACCATTAAATTTGGGCTGAAGCTATGGGCAGCACTGTCTTGTCCTCTTTAACTGGACCTAGCAGGGGCTTGTGATCCATAATTATTACAAATTTATGTTCATAAAGGTATTGGTGAAATTTCCTGACTCCAGATATGACCATCAAACTTTCTTTCTCTATCTGGGCATTTTTATGCTCTGCATTAGCAGTAGTCCTAGATACAAATGTTGTTGAGTATTCCTCTCCATTGCACCATCTGTGAGCTAATACGACCCAAATACTGCATGGTGAGTCATCGTTTGTCAATACTAGGTCTCCCTTGGGGTTATAGTGTGCCAAGACCTTAGAGTATGATAACTGTTTCTTCACTTCTCTGAAAGCGCTGGCTTGGCTACACGACCATTTCCAAGGCTGGCTTTTTTTTTAAGAGTTGATGCAAAGGTCCCAGGTTATAGGCCAGGTTATATATGAACTTTCCATTAAAATACATCAGCCATAGGAAAGACCTAAGCTCCAGGACAGATGTGGGAGCCTTTGATCACCCTCACTTTATTTTCTAATGGATTTAACCCAGTTATCTTGACTCTGTAGCCCAATTCGGTCACTTGGGTGCCTGGAACACACATTGTTCCCTCCTAAGGTGTACAACTACCTGTGAGAAATGGCTAAAGTTTATGTCCAAGTTCTTTAAGTGCTCCTTATTGGTTTTCCCTGTTATTAGCATATCATCCAGATAAATGGGGATCTGGGGTAGACCTTGTAAAATGTTCTCCAACATCCACTGAAAAATTACACAGGCTGACGTTACCCCAAATGGTACAAACTGTTATGGGTACTAATTGTGGCACACCTCTGGGAAGCCTCATCCAACCATAATTGAAAGTATGCATGGCTCATGTTCAGCTTCATGAAGGACAGTCCACCTGCCAGTTTTGCATATAACTCCACAATGCAAAGGTTTGGGTATTTATCCAGTTGTGAGAAGCGGCTTACTGTTTGGTTAAAATCCTCACAAAGACAGATCGACATGTCAGGCTTCACAATCAGTATGACTGGTGCTGCCCATTCCACAAACAGGACTGATCTGATGATTCCTTTGCTTTCCAGCCTTCTGATTTCTGCCACTACTTTTGCCAATAAGGCAAATAGCACTAGGCAGACCTTGCAGAATAATGAAATAGCTTCCTGCTTAACATGCAAGGTGGCCTTGGCTTCTTTGATAGTCCCTAGACCTTCCTGAAAAACTTCCAGGTATTTAATTAGGACTTCACTCAGATAGCCATTTTCTAATCAAAAAGTGTTGAGCCAATGCAAGTGAATTTTCATCAACTAATTTCAGGCCATTAAGTTTGAGCCTTTTACTACAATCAGTGGTAACTGAACCAACTGCTTCTCATAAGAGACCGGAACTAAAGCTGTCCCCCTAGTCTATGAAGGTTCCACAGTATAAGTTCTCAGTCTAGCTGAGACCTTGCACAAACTTAAGGATTGGAGTCCAGAGAACGTTTTGTGAAAGACTGACTCTGTAATCACTGAAACAGTTGCATCTGTGTCAATTTCCATTAGAACCAGGTGACCATTTAACCAAATGTTTGTTCTGATTAGTTCTGATTTAGGCATTGCCACATAATCCATCTGTTCCAAAGCAGACATTGTTGAACTTTCCAGGGTGTACACTCTCCTGGATACTGACCTATTAGTTCCTTTACTCCATTTTAGTTTAGTGGGACTCTTTTGCTCTCTTGAGTCTGCATACTGACAGCAACTACAATAGTTTGCTGAAGAAAATGTTAACCATTTGGTCAAGGCTTGGTTTTGTTTTGGACTTTTCCTGTGAACTGACCTAGAGTTCCTCTGTTCAGGATATGTCTGAGTGAGGCTATGCAATTGCCTTCAGTCAAGTGGTGTTCGCCAAGCTCAGTCAGACTGGCAAGAGTGTGGAGTTCCATCCGAATACCCTGCAACTCATAGGCTCCACTTTCCACATTTTCCAACGACAAAGTTGTGGTGCCTGTTTGAAGTCCAGTTGGGCTTCAACTAGTTGACTTTTTGATGGTTACATCATTAATCCCACAAACCAAATGGTCTTTCAGCATCTCATTAAGGGTTAAACAAAAGTCACATGCATCTGCTAGCCATTTTAATCTAGTCAAAAATCCTGATACAGATTCCCCTGGTTCTTGAATTGCTGAATAAAACCAATAGCACCTCAGAATTAGAGGATGCTTGGTGTCATATAATTCCTTAACTAAGTCCGTCAACTGTTAAAAGTTTTAGCATCTGGTACTTCAGGGTGTTAGGCTCCTAATAACTAAAAAACTGCAGATCCACAAGCTTTCAGGAGAATTATTCATTGCTTTTCATCTGCCCCAATGTAATTTGCCTAAAAAAAATGCATTCTTTCCTCATACTGGATCCAGGCTTCGACAGCAGGATCGAACAAGTCAGGCTACCCAAATAACACTATTACGCCAAAAATGCTTACCCCAACTCTCTTCAGGAGCATGCTTTTCTCCCATTGCCACTGAAATAACTCCACAGTGGCCAAGTCACCCTTGATTTACTTATGGAGAGTCCTTGACACTGATGCAGTTCCTCCAGAGCCAGCTCTCAAAATGAACAGGTAGTCTGACACTCATGCAACTCAGGTCTCCTTCCTATCAGAAGGATGTTGTGAAATTTGAAAGGGTTCAGAAAAGATTTACAAGAATGTTGCCAGGGTTGAAGGATTTGAGCAATAGGGAGAGGTTAAATAGACCGGGGTTGTTTTCTCTGGAGTGTCGGAGGCTGAGGGGTGACCTTATAGAGGTTTATAAGATCATAAGGGGCATGGATAAGATAAATAGACAAAGTCTTTTCCCTGGGGTGGGAGAGTCCAGAACTAGAGGGGCATCGGTTTAAGGTGAGAGGGGAAAGACATAAAAGACACCTAAGAGGCAACTTTTTCACACAGAGGTTGGTGCGTGTATGGAATGAGCTGCCAGAGGAAGTGGTGGAGGCTGGTACAATTGCAACATTTAAGAGGCATTTGGATGGGTCTATGAATAGTAAGGGTTTGGAGGGATATGGGCCAGGTGCAGGCAAGTGGGATTACATGGGTTGGGATATCTGGTCGACATGGACAAGTTGGACTAAAGGGTCTGTTACCATGCTGTACATTTTGATGACTCTATGGCTCTATGTTCTTTTTTTTTGACACTTCTGTTTTTTTTAAAACCCCCACACTACCGCCTAACTGCGGTAGTGCTTATTTGGCTCTATGTTCATATCTGTCAGGCAGGGATCCCTGATTGGATAAAAGTAACAGCAGCAATCAGGGAACCCATACTCTATGAGGTCCATCTGGCTGGCCTCATTACAATGATTAAAATCAGCTAATAGTTCCTTTCAGTTCACTGTCAAAATAAACCTCCAGACTTTGCAATCAGGTTTGTACACCTAAGTGTTAGAATTAGAATTAGGATTGAAATTGGGATCTGAATTAGATTTTAGAATTTAGTGTTTAGAATTAGATTTTACTGTCATGTGTATTCAAGCACAGGGATACAGGACTACAGTGAAATATGAACAAAATTTCCATTCTCCATTGCCATTGTATGTAAAAAAAAACAATTTAACAGAAGCAACCATCTTAGATACAAAAACAAACAGAAATATAAGAAACAGAGACAAGAAGAAAGGAAAAGCCAATTATAATTTTCAGATGAGAATTTCAAACTGGTGACAACATAACATAACGGCCCTGAGAGAATGACTTTTACATTTGTACATTTATTGTCCAGAATAATGCTTCAAATGTCAAAGGTGCTGATGCAAGAAATAAATAATTCTTTCATCATTACATTATACCTGCTCCCAAAGGTATATTTATCTTAACAGAAATAAAGTGCATGAAATATTAACACGCTGCTCAGACAATAGGATGTTAGGCTACTGTATCACTCTGTGCAAATAGAGAAATAATCTTTGTCAACTGAAAAAACAGGGAAGCCAAGAAGTTAAATGTGCATTGCTTTGACTGAGAGCTGAGAGATTTGGAAGCACTCCACAATGCTGAAATTGACTAGGCAAAAGTGAGGACTGCAGATGCAGGAATTTAGAGTGAGAGTGTGGTGCTAGAAAAGCACAGAAGGTCAGGCAGTATCCGAGGAGCAGGAGAATTGACATTTTGGGCAAAAACCCTTCATCTGAAATTGGGCCTGTTTACAAGAGGTACAACTGCTATACCTGAAACACTCCCTGACCAATCAAGCTATGATATACTTTGCCTTCCATTTTCTAGAACCTCTTGGATGAATGCCAAGGAGACAACAAAGATAAATCAGTGTAGTCCCAGAGGAGTACTTTTCTCTATTGGAGAGAGATGGCAATGGTAATGGTTTAACCTGAGAGTCACCGTGCCTCAGGTAAGAGGTTAGGTTGAGTAGGTGGGACCATCATGGTAAACTCAGCCAGTGCAGGAATTGAACCCATGCTGCTGGCATTCCTCACAAGCTGTCCATCTAACTGCCCCCCTTAAGAAACAATACAAATAAAGATTAAATTTAGGACCTGTAGTCCACCATTTGACCCTCCAACCTGCTCTACCATTTGGTAAAATCATGGCTGATTTGATGATGGTCTCAACCCAGTTTCCTGACCATGCCAATCCTCTCCCCCCCCCACCAACCCCCCTTGGAATCCTTTGCTAGTCAAGAACCTATCTACTTCTGCTTGCATATTCAATGACCCTGCCACCACTGTCTGGGGAGAGAATTCTGCAGGCTTATGAGCATCAGAGGGAAAGAAAAAGTTCTCATTATCAATGAGATGAATAGCTTGAGCACTCCTTGTAAGTTGATGAAATTCTGGAATTTTAAAATAATTAAAAACTGTCCACCTAACAAATCCAATTACAACTCCCCCCAAAAAATTCACTTTGATAATCAATCAATACATTGCAAGTTTCTGTTTGAGATTGGTCCCTCACTTCAGATGTGTTTTACACAGACTGAAGGGATCGAAAAGCCAAATTATTTTGAAACTCTTGCCTTAGAGTTGCTATAGCAACCTTCATTTGTTATGAGTTCAAACCAGATGTTTTCTCCAGTTGAACATTTTAATTAATTCTCCGTCACGTTTTCAATTGCTGGAAATAAATGCTTGGATAATTTCTCTCCCCGTAGCTGTTTCATTTTATTAAAGATTGTAATAAATTAAAGTTTAAAAATATGGCATCTTTTCTCTCTTCATTGTATAAGTTATTTTGTTCTTTCTGTCCTTTCACGACCAGATCATTGCATTCACTGTTGGAAAATACAGGGAGGCAACATATATCTAAGACTCTGTTCGTGTTGTTCTTGAGCCACCTGCTGGAAGGTATGTTTGAACACTGCAGATTTAAATCTCTGAACTTATCCTCATTTTACTGAGAGGCATGATTCAATGTAGAGCTCATTGTTAGAATTGTGAAGTAGACTAGTAAACTACTAATCACCCACCTGCAACTCTAACCCTAACCCATGAGTATGTACAGGGCATAAAACAAGTTCAAAGTTTACTACCTCAGCAAGATAAGATCAACAAGTATTCAGTCTAGTTGTTAGCAGAAAGGGTAGTGTTGTGACATTGTTACTCAATCAATAATACATAGAACCAGAATGATGTTCTGGATACATGGGTTTGAATGTCACCAAATCAGATGGTGAAAATTGATTTCTCCAATTCTAGAAAATCTGTAAGTACAACTAATCTAATGGTGACTGTAATAATTGTTAACAAAAGCCTAATCTGCTAACATTGTTTAGGGAAGGAAATGTTGATTTTACCCCGTCTGGTAGATGTGTGACTCCAAATCCATAGCAAATTTGGTTGTTTTCTAACTGTCCTCTAAAATGGCCTAGCAAGTTACATAATTGTATCAAGACTGCAACAAAGCTTAAAGAAAGGAAGAAAATCAGATTAGCTACCCAGCATCAACCTAGGCACCAGAAACCACAGCAGCAGTCTCAGCACCCTGCAAAGTTCTCCTTAACAATGTTTATGGATTTGTGCTGAAATTGGGATAGCTATTACACAGATTCTTCAAGCAACAGTCTGACATTATCATAGTTACAGATTTGTACCTTATAGACAATGTCCCAGATACCACCAGCACCATCCTTTGTTATGTCCTGTCCAAGCAGCAAGATAGATCCACCAGAGATGGTGCCACAGTGATATACAAACAGGAGGGTGTTGCCCAGGGGAGTCTTCAACACTGACTCTGAGCCCCATGAAGTCTTATGGTATCAGGTCAAACATGCACTCCACATGATATCAAGAAACAAATGAAGGCACTGAATACTGGAAAGGCATTGGAAGCTGTAAATACTAGAAATCTAACAACTTTCCAGCAATAGTACCTGTGTTCCAGAGCTATCTGTATTCCTAGCCAAATTCTCCCAACAATTCTGGCATCTATGCAGAAGTATGAAAAATTGTCCATGTACATCCTGTCCACAAAAGCCAAACAACTCAAACCTGGCCAATAACCATCAATCATACTTTTAAAAAATTCACTCATAGGCTGTTACTTGTTTGGCCAGCATTTGTTAACGAATCTTTGTTGCCCTTGAGAAGGTGGTGGTGAACTGCCTTCTTGAACCATTGAAGACCATGTGTTATAGGAGACTCATTATGCCATTATGGAGACAATTCCAGGAATATGAATCAACAATACTAAAGGAATAACAATAGGAATCCAAGTCAGGAGGGTGAATGTCTTGGAGGGGTACTTGCAGTTGATGGTGCTTCCATGTATCTGCTGCATTTGTCCTTCCACGTGGAAGTTGTTTTGGAAGGTGCTGTCTAAGTCAGCACTTTCAACATGCAGTACAGTGGCAGCAGTGTATACCATTTACCAGATGCACCAGATTAACTCACCTAGCCTCCTTTGATTGTACCTTTCAAACCCAAAACCACTACCACTTAGGAGAAGAGCAGCCGATACATGAGAACACCATCAACTGCAAAATACCCTTCAAGGCTCAAACCTTCCAGACTTGACATTTTTTAACTGCTCTTTCTCTGTCACTGGGTAAAAATTCTGAATTTCCTTCCCTAATGGCATTGTAGGTCTCCCTGCACCAAATGGACTGCAAAAGTTCAAGAAGGTAGTTCACCACCGGCCTTCTCAAAGACAGCTAGGGATGGGCAATAAATGCCGCCCAGCCAGCGACAACCACATCCCATGAAAGAATATGAATGAAAAAATTAGAGCTAGGCAGCCATATCTCACAAATAAGTGTTAAAAAAGTGTTTCAGTATCAGTCAAAATGTATGCTCTCAGTAACAATAAAACGGTCTGTTCAATCAATGTCGCTTTATCACAATTTTTTGTGAATTATTGAATTACTATAATTCAGCAAAAGTTTTAAATTATTCTAAGATAAGGATAACATAATATTATGAACATTTATAAAAAGGATATGGAAAAATATAATCACACCATCCATGGTCATGCATTCATCAGACAGTACATCATCACATGCTGCAACATCCATGTATGATAACTACAAGGAGATGCTGAAGAACAGAAGGGAAGGTTTAGAAGGATCGAAGGGAATTCCTCCCCTTTCCAATTTTATTCTGTATGTTCAGACATCTTTAGTCCTATGATATTCACTTGTTGCTATGGAAGCATGCTCCCTGCAGAGCACTACTTCAGCGAGCATACTTTGTTAATTAATGAAATGGCTTCACGCCAACGCCAGAAATCTTCTGCACTGGTGACATTATCATTCAATGCATTTTCACCTCGAATCAAATTCTGAAACTCTAGTGACAGATACATTCTGTGGCTTTGTGATTAATTAACATGGACCAGAATTGCTCTAACAATATGAATCAAAATCATTAGTAACTCCTACCAGTGAATTTTAGCTGCAAGCAGCTTCTGTCCAGAAAACTGCTCTGAGGAGTTAATTTCCTGTCTGGCAGAGGCCATGCCTGGCATTATTTAAATGTCACCAGTTTGTTTCCTTTCTCATAAATGAACATCAGTTGACTTCCTTGGAGGGTGTCTTCAACCTTCCCTTCAGCTGCTGACCTGGTTTAGCCTGGCAGGAAAGCAACTACAGCTTCCCTGGTCAGACCTGAACCAACTTCCCCCAATGAAGCTGGGGTTTGCCTGTTCTTCTTTCAATGTGGGCAACTACTGTATTCACTGTTCGCAATATGGTCTCTCATACATCAAGGAGAACAGGATGATCATTTTGGGGAACACCTCTGTTCAGTCTGCAAGTGCGACCCTGAGCTTCCAGTTACCCATCATCTCCATTCTCCAACTTGTGGTTGCTCTGCCATCTCTCCCCTGGGCCTGATGCCTTGATCCAGTGAGTATCAATGTAAGCTTGAGGAGCAGCAGCTAATCTTCCAACACTGAGTTCAAGAATTTTGGACCATTATCTCTGCCACCCTATTTTGTGTCCTTTCCTTTGCATGTTTCAGTTCCTTATTTTCAGTCAATAGCACACCACTTCATACTGAGGCCAGCTCACCTCTGGAAACCTCATGAAGCAGAAAGAATGGTCACCAAGATGGTCACTCAGTTCCATGTTAAAGCTCTGGGAATTGGAGGTAGAGAGTTAAAAAGGAGACAATCTCTTTGGTGGCATGGGGGGTGGTGGTATCAAGGAACATCAGGATGCAGGTAGCTTTGATCAAGGGAAGAGTAAACATTGGGGCAGTGGAGTCTCAATTATGAGGGACTCTTGGAGCAGGTCAGATCTTACAATGATGAGTTTTACAGTAAGTGGGCGCAAGGATAAAGGCCTTAGGAACAACAGGGACTGTGAACAGGTGATAGCACAGAATGGATGACAGGGTTTGGTAATCAAACAGCTCAATGAGTAATCTCTCATAGACAGAAGTCATATAACACCAGATTACAGTGCAACAGGTTTACTTGAAATCACACAAGCTTTCAGAGTACAGCCCCTTCATCAGATGCAGTGAAAGAGCAGCATGAACATACAAAGTATATAGGCAGAGAGATCAAGGGCAGAGATATCAAAAGACCATATGACTGTGTGAATGAAGTATTAGATAATACATGTCTGCAGGTGACCAAGCGTGTTGGACGGTGTGGAAACTGTTACAAAGTCAATGTCAGTGCTGTGCTGTCATGACAATCAGGCAGAACGATAGGAATATACAAAAGGTGGCATCTCAGGTCTGATACTGAATTGTGAGTGTGAGGCTTTGTTCAGAATCCGTCTGAGTTCATGCCCGGAATCAGGCTGGTTTTATTCTGAAAGCTGAAATTTATAAGATGCCACATTGAATGACTGTGAATACATATTATGTATTTTTTGAACAAAATAGCATCTATCTGCAAATAAACATAAACCCCATAGACTTATATGTGCGCGCGTGTGTGTCTGTGTGAGAGAGAGAGTGTGTGTGTGGGTGTGTTTGAGAGAGAATGTGTGTGAGTGTGAGAAATTATATATTTCTGAGAGAGTGAGTGTGCGAGAGAAGGTCTGTGAGAGTATGTGTGTGTGTGAGCATGTTTGTGTGGGAGAAAGTGTGTGTGTTTGTATGCATATGTGTGTGTGTGCATATGTGTGAGAGTATAATAAGTCATTCAAAACTACAAACTGATGAAGGTAGAATGATCATAACAATTTATTAAGGTGATGCTGTCAAAACAGGACAGTAAGGAAGGTTTTACAAATACAAAACAGTGTGTTGGCTTTATTTGTAGCGTGACATGAACCCAAGATCACAGTTGAGGCAGTCTTCAAGGGTACATAACTTAGCTATCAGTCTGCTCAGCCATTCTGCGTTGTTGTGTATCTCAAAGTTTGTCTTGGAGGACACCTACCTGAAGATCAGAGGCTGAATGCACTTGACTGTTGAAGTGCTTCCCAACTGGGATGGAACACCCCTGTCTGGTGATTGTTGCGCAGTGTCCATTCCTCCATTGTCATAGTGTCTGTATGATCTCACCAATATACCATGCCTCGGGGCATCTTTGTCTGCAGCGTGTGAGGGGGACAACATTGGCCGAGTCACATGAGTATCTGCCGTGGTGGGTGGTGTTCCCATGTGTGATGTTAGTATCCACCTTGATGATCTGACATGTCCTGCAGAGGTGGCCATGGCAGAGTTGTGTGTTGTTGTGGTTGACGTTGCCCTGAAGGCTGGGTAATTTGCTGCAAACAATTGTCTCTTTAAAGTTTGGCGATTTTTTTTGAAGGCAAGAAGTGGATGCATAGGGAACATCTTGGCAAGATGCTCAATATCATCAATGTTGAAGGCTGTGAAGAACACGGTGGAGTTTCTCTGCTCCCAGGAAGTACTGGATGACGAAGGGTGCTCTATGGTCCTGTCCTGTCCTGTTTCTGTCTTCTGAGGAGATTTTTGGGGTTTTTGTTGTGGCACATCAGAACTGTGAGTTGGGCATCTTATCCCGTTCTTATAAGGGTGTCTTTCAAAACCTTCAGCTGTCCATCACGTTCCTCCTCATTTGAGCAGATCCTGGGTATGTGCACAGCTTGTCTGTAGGGATGACTTCTTTAATAAGTTTATGGTGGAAGCTAGAGTGTGCAGCATCATGAGGTTATCCGTGGGCTTGCAACAGAGTGAGGTACTGAGGTGTCCATCCCTGATGAAGATGTATGCATCCAAGAATGAAACTGATTCTGAGGGGTAGTCCATGGTAGGTCTGATAGTGGGATAAAACTTGTTGATATTGCTATGTAGTTGTTTCAGTGATTCCTTGCCATGAGTCCAAAGGGAGAAAATGTCATCAATGTATCTGGTTTACAGGTTTGTCGGAGATCCTGCACAACAAAGAAGTCTTGCTTGAACTTGCGCTTGAAAATGTTGGTGTATTGGGGTGCAAATTTAGTCCCCTTAGCTGTTCCATGTGTCTGGCTGAAGAACTGGTTGTTGAAAGTGAAGACACTGCGGTCAAGAATGAAGCAGATGTGTTGTAGGATGATGCCTGAAGATTAACCGTTGGTGTTGAGTACTCAGGCTGTTGTAGCGATGTCATCATCATGGAGTCTCATAGAGGCTTAGTCATACAGCAGGAAAGCAGACCTTTTGGTCCAACTAATCCACACCAACTATGTTCCCAAACTAAACTGGTCCCACCCGCTGCATTTGGCACACTTCCATCCAAATCCAATTCATGGACTTATCCAAATGACTTTTAAATGTTGTAACTGTACTTGCATCCATCACTTTCTCTGGCAATTCATTCCACACACTAACCACTCTCTGTGTAAAATAATTCCCTCTCTTGTCCTTTTGAACTCTTTCTCCTCTCACCTTAAAAAATGTTCCCTAGTTTTGAATTATTCTGCCTTAGGGAAACAAACTTTGCTAATCACCTTATTCATACCCCTCATGTTTTTATAAATCTCCCATGCTCCAATGAAAGGAAGTCCCAGCCGATCCAGCCTATTTTTATAACTCAAGCCCTCAATTCCCAGAAAAATCCTGGCAAAACTTTTCTGAATCCTCTTCAGTTTAATAATATCCTTTCTATAGCAGGATGACCAGAACTGCACACAGTATTCCAGAAGAGGCCACACCAATGTCCTGTACAATCTCAACATGACTTCCTAACTCCTATATTCAAAGGTCGGAGAAATGAAGGCAAGCATGCTAAATGCCTTCTTAACCACCTGTGACCCGAATTATGTATCTGAAACCCCAAGTCTCTCTGTTCTACAATATTACCAAGACCTTACCATTAATCGTATAAGTCCTGCCTTTCTTTGGTTTACTGAAATGCAATACCTCACATTTATCCAAATTAAACTCCATCCGCCACTCCTCAGCCCATTGGCCCAGTTGATCAAAATCTACTTGTAATCTTAAATGATCTTTTTCACTGTCCCACTACACCACCAATATTGGTGTCATCTGCAAACTTACTAGAGTCAAGATTAGAGTGGTGCTGGAAAAACACAGCTGGTCAGGCAATATCCGAAGAGCAGAAAAATCGACGTTTCGGCAAAAGCCCTTCATCAGGAATGGGCTTTTGCCCGAAGTGTCGATTTTCCTGCTCATCCTACTCTAATCTTGACTCTAATCTCCAGTATCTGCAGTACTCACTTTTGCCTGCAAACTTACTAACCATAATTCCTATATTCTCATCTATACCATTTATATAAATTGCAATCAAAAGTGGATCCAATCCCAATCCCAGTGATACACCGCTGGTCAAAGGCCTTTAGTCCAAAAAGCAATCCTCTACCACCACCCTCTGTCTCCTACCATCAAGACAATTTTCTATCCAATTGGCAAGCTCACCCTGAATCCCATGTGATGTAACTTTACTCCATGACTTTCTCTAAGTTTGTTGTACAGTACTCTTTCAAACTCGTAGAAAGAGCTGCACACCCAGTACAAGGAGATTTGATGGGGTAAGGCATGTGGACAAATGAAGGACATTGTATTAATCTGGAGTCCAAACAATCAGATGAACTACTGCAGGAGAGAGAGAGAGAACCTGCATAGTTACTGCCTTTGGTGTTTGAATTCGTGTATCACTGGACATTGGAGTGCATCTGGGAAAATTATAAAAGAGACCTACGGGGCAACTTTTTCACACAGAGGGTGGTATGTGTATGGAATGAACTGCCAGAGGAAGTGGTGGAGGCTGGTACAATTGCAACATTTAAGAGGCATTTGGATGGGTATATGAATAGGAAGGGTTTGGAGGGATATGGACCGAGTGCTGGCAGGTGGGACTAGATTGGGTTGGGATATCTGGTCGGCATGGACAGGTTGGACCGAAGGGTCTGTTTCCATGCTGTACATCTCTATGACTCTATGGCTCTACCCTAAGTTGTTACCATGCTGGCAAATTGACAATACACAAGGCATCACATTCCAACAGGATCTCCTAAAGTCATTTATCGCCAAATAGTATTTTCAGCTTTTGCCACCTCATGGTCTCTCAGGAATGCATTAACAATGCAATAAGGGAGACAAATGCAATCTATAAGCTGCACCATTTGTAAAGGTCAACCAATGGAAGGACTGTAAGTTTCAGGTGTCACTGTCACACGAGGGGAAGAGTGAAAAGAGGTGGAACAAGTTAGGTGAGGGTCGGTGATGGTGTCTGCCAGTTACATAGTGCTGAGGGTCTGCAGCATTCTGCTTAAACTTCCCTGAAAAGAAGCTGACTATTGCTTTCAGTACCCTGAGCAAAGTGCACTACCATCATGTAGACCATCCCCCTCAAGCCACTCACCATCCTGACTTGGAAATATATTGCTATTCCTTCACTGTCCATGGGACAAAGTCCTGGAATTCCTTCCCTAACCCCATTTTAAGTCAACCTATAGCATATAGACTGCAGCAGTTCAGAAAGTATCGCACCACTACCTTCTCAAGGGCAACTAGGAACAGACAATTAAGTGCTGGCCAGCTAGCGATGACCACATCCCATGAGGGAATAAATTACGTTGCTATCTCTGGAAATCTCCTTCAAGTGACACAATAATGGTAGAGATCAGCCCTGCCATTCTCCAATTTTCTTCTGTCTCAGTGGAAACTACAGACATCACCTGCACCAATGGAAACAGGAACTGCAGCAGCAGAACCCAGCAAAGCTGTAGACCAGGCTAACGACATCAGATAAAGACCAGACTATACAAGAGGGCTCACATAAAGGCAAACATTAGTGGAAACCACAACCCCGGAGTTTCAATATAGCAATCTGCCAATAACAATCTGTCAGTGTTAACAGTGTCTCCTATGTCTGCCAGCCTCTGGATGAGTGCCTGCACGTTCATCAACCAGGAGGGACTCTCATTCCGATTTCCTTGAAAATATCAACAAGCCTCAATTTCACAGCCAGTGGATCATTGGAAGGTCTTCTGTGGAATCTCATAGATATTGTGGGAGAAAAACAAACCACTCTGCCTGCCCACCACTTGCTCACAGAAACCATGTCTGTTCTTAGCCAAACAGAGCCTATCCATAATGCCACTGACATCTCAACTTGACCACACTCAGCTCAGGAGCTAACAGTGAAATGAGACATTACCTAAGCAGTTTCCTGACTGAAGGAATACACTATTAGATGATCTGTTAACTGGTTATCCGACCTCACAATAGTATCACTGCTCCTGAAACCTCAAGGGCATTCCCTGTCTCCCCAGGTCCCCACAAAGCCCATGCAGACTAGGTGGCACCAATTACCTGACAATAATGAACACTATTCTAGGGACCTACTGAAGCCAGGGTACTAGCCATTAGCACCCGTTTCTGCAGATTAGCTAAACCTCCTGTTACAATTGTTAACTGATGAAAACTACTGGACAAGCAATTATTTTCTATTAACTGTAATTGAAACTGCACTGTATTGTAATTAATATTGCACTACTGTAACCCGAGAAGAACTGTCTGTACCTGAAGATCGGGGAAGAGAACCCTTGACTTAACTGTGCAAAGTGTCAGTTTTGCTTCAGTCCAGCCAATTCTTCTTCCCCACAATATCGTGAGAAATAAACCAGTGTTTGGCAATTTCACAAGATCTGTTTGTGGCCTCTATTTGTAAGTGGACAGTTCCCTAATAGTTATCCAATCATGAGTATACCTGAGATGTTCCTAATAGTTTCTTTATTAAGTCTTACCTATTTATCGATTTCCCCTGGAGTTCTGGAAACAGGCAGTCAGGGCAGGACACTTTGCTTCTGTCGCAACATTTCCTCAGGGGAACAGTGCAAGTAACTGTGGCCACATAGACCTCGCAGCACGCTAACAGCAACCAATGTCCATGGATAGGAAAGACATCCCCAAGCATGTACAGATCATCAGTGACCACACCCAATAAACAATGCAGGTTATCTAGGAAGCCTATATTCTGGAACAACCATTGGTGCCTCCATCTTTCAGCCCCTCGGCACACATAGGGATAGTTGGTCTGCAACAGGGGTTACATCTCAAGCCCTGACTGATGATACCATTCAGGGATCCTCAGATTTGTCCTGTAGCGAGCATATGCTGTACATGTCCCTCACAAGGTTCCTGAAGAGCAGGTTCAAATGCTTGTACAGGTCAGATAGTGCAATGCTGTACATCCCAGATGGATTGTCCTCATATTGTTTGCTGAGCCATACTCAACCTCAGTTGACAAAGGTGGACTGCCTTCTAAGAGGTAGAGATGAATAAGCAGTGTTTTCTCTGAGGTTGGTGGTGATGATCTGGAGATGGCCCAGGAGGACTCTCCTAGACACCTAGATGACAGGCTTCTGGTGTAATGAGCTAAAGAGGCACATGACCACCTCATTGCCACCTGCTTCTAGGGTCCTGGGCTCTGTCAACATGTTTCTGTTTGCAACAGACTGGCTGGCTTCCTGCTCGATTCAATGCATCTCAATGATCGAGAAACATTTCATTTTACAGCATTATTTGGAATAACAGCAGTTATTCTTTCTGTCTGTTTCTGATATAATCATTTTGATGCAGGAAGCTTAGCTGAGTGATCTTGATTGTTAATAGGTGGATGATTGAGGTGAAGAGAGTTGATCAATGGGTGAATTGCAATTGCATGTTATGTCATTTGAATATGCCTTCATTTACCTTCACAGCTCAGGTCAGAATTTTAAACTTTTCCTGCACTACATCTGTGCTCTAGGAATTAAGCACCTGGCATTTTCTCTTCGTGAGCATCTGTGAGCAAAATCAGAATGTTTCTTCTTCTCTCCAAGACAATCTTGCAGAAAGACAACTAGTGTATTGTCAGGAAATCGTGACGATCATGTTCTTGCATGAAAAACCACTCGTCACTTTTCAGAATAGCTGCCATCTCATGCAGCCACAATGCATCACCAGTTTAAGAGATGCAGGCTGCCTTTAAATAGCACTAGTGACTTGTGATAATCATGCTCCCTGCTGTTGTGTGCAACAATGAATAGAGAGAGATAGTGCAGGTTGGATACAGCAATCAATGAAAACAGCAGGAGCATAGATTTAGGGTGTAGCCTCCTGCATATCAATGAGCAAGCATGTTATTAACTGCCAATTGCAAAACCCAGTCTTATTTTTTGGGGCCTTATCCAATTTAATCCCTTATATTTGCTGTAAATGTAGATGCAGTTGGTAACCCAGACTCCTTAAGCAGTTGTCACCTTAACTATTTTAGTTCTGCTTTCTTTCATTTTTGAGCTTTAATATGGAATCCCACTTATTACGATGTTAGAAATCACTCACAACAAAATGCCTTGGATTTGCTCCCTTCACTGACATTACTTGGCAAATATGCACCAATAACCCTGTTTACAAATGAAAAAGAGCTTTCCCACCATGTTTTCAGAAAGTAGTGCTAGCAAATTATAAGGAGATTCAAATTATCACACTTACAATGGCAGTATGAAATGAATAGAAGTTTGAGGATGACACCTATCTCAAGCTGAGGATTCAACAAACCCAGAATACATCTATGGTTGCATTGATTGGTGCAAGATGTGGAATAATAAATTGTTGGATTGCATAATGATAGGACATGGAGTAATGAATCCAAGGCTTGTGTGGAGATACCATGGGAAATAATGAATCATTAGGTTCCTTTGCAGGCAATAAAGTATTTTGAAGCAAGTGTCAAAATCTCACAAAGGCATAGGCTATTACTAATTTATTCTCAGGTTAAGGTGACATCAAGTATACAGTGAGATAAACTTCAAGCAAGGCAAAATAAACATTCCAGAAAGGAGCAGAGCATGGAATTAGTGAAATACTTTAAGGCCAGTAAGTTTTCAAAGGAGGGTAAATTGTCTCTTCCCTCTAAACCTCACAGGGACACAAGCATTGATGAGGAGTTTGCCGCAAGGCCAAAGAAAAACAATGCTGCAGAACCCAAACAAAGAATGGCATGGATCATCCAAATAGTCAAAGCCAAACTTATCCTGGAGGATGCACATTGTCTACCTGATAATTGCTCATGATATTAAATTCTCTAATTACCTGATATCAGGCACTGTCCACAACTTGCTTATTATATTAGTTTGCCAGTGTTATCAACCAGTCTCGAGGAGAGATTCCAAAATTTGTCACAGTTCCAAATGACATACCCTACATCATTAAGGTCCCTGGTGAAAAGGGATGAACTGACTCCCCATTTCTGTTCACTCATCCCTCATTTGCTCATGTCAAGGTTAATTTATCCTGCCCCCTGTAAAACCTCCCACAGCTACCTGGACTACACCTCCTCCCATCCTGCCCCCTGTAAATGCTCCCACGAGGAAGTTGAACAGTTCATCCACTTCACCAACACCTTCCACCCCGACCTCAAATTCACCTGGACAGTCTCAGATTCCTCCCTCCCCTTCCTCGACCTTTCTATTTCTATCTCAGGCGACCGAATCAACACGGACATCTACTACAAACCGACCGACTCCCACAGCTACCTGGACTACACCTCCTCCCATCCTGCCCCCTGTAAAAACGCCATCCCATTCTCCCAATTCCTTCGACTCCGCCGCATCTGCTCCCAGGAGGACCAGTTCCAAAAACGCACAACCCAGATGGCCTCCTTCTTCAAGGACCGCAATTTCCCCCCCGACGTGGTCCACGATGCCCTCCACCGCATCTCCTCCACTTCCCGCTCCTCCGCCCTTGAACCCCGCCCCTCCAACCGCCACCAGGACAGAACCCCACTAGTCCTCACCTACCACCCCACCAATCTCCACATACAGCGCATCATCCGCCGTCATTTCCGCTACCTCCAAACGGACCCCACCACCAAGGATATATTTCCCTCCCCTCCCCTATCAGCATTCCGTAAAGACCACTCCCTCCGTGACTCCCTCGTCAGATCCACACCCCCCACCAACCCAACCTCCACTCCCGGCACCTTCCCCTGCAACCGCAGGAGGTGCAAGACTTGCGCCCAAACCTCCCCCCTCACCTCCCTCCAAGGCCCCAAAGGAAACTTCCATATCCGCCACAGATTCACCTGCACCTCCACACACATCATCTATTGCATCCTCTGCACCCGATGTGGCCTCCTCTATATTGGGGAGACAGGTCGGCTACTTGCGGAGCGTTTCAGAGAACACCTCTGGGACACCCGGACCAACCAACCCAACCACCCTGTAGCTCAACATTTCAATTCCCCCTCCCACTCCACCAAGGATATGCAGGTCTTTGGACTCCTCCATCGTCAGACCACAACAAAACGACGGTTGGAGGAAGAACGCCTCATCTTCCGGCTAGGAACCCTCCAACCACAAGGGATGAACTCGGATTTCACCAGTTTCCTCATTTCCCCTCCCTCCACCCTGTCTCAGTCAAATCCATCAAATTCAGCACCGCCTTCCTAACCTGAGATCTTCTTCCCGACCTCTCCGCCCCCACCCCAGTCTGACCTATCACCCTCACCTTGACCTCTTTCCACCTATCACATTTCCGACGCCCCTCCCCCAAGTCCCTCCTCCCTACCTTTTATCTTAGCCTGCTGGACAAACTTTCCCCATTCCTGAAGAAGGGCTTATGCCCGAAACGTCGATTCTCCTGTTCCCTGGATGCTGCCTGACCTGCTGCGCTTTTCCAGCAACATTTCCAGCGCTAATTTAAAAGATATCCCTTCCATTATAGCTTTCTCCCAGGAAGTCCAGTTTTAAAATGAGCCATTTTAGGCGTTTCTCATATGAGAGTTAAAAGAGCTTATTACTAACCACAAGAATGTAATGGACATAGATTAGGAATAGTAAGTCAGTGTAAAAAAGATAAATGTTAAAAGAAATGTACGATCATTCTCTGTGTCACTTGCAATGGCTAGATTATGGAATATTGATAGTTGGGTGAGAAATCAACTTTGAGATCTTTGTCTTATTTGTAGGTTGTTCAAAATAATTTTGACCAGGTATTTTTCGACATTGTCTGGCTTATAAACCTCAAATTGAGACTGGCCTTTTCCATTATCTTATCTGCCTTGCAGAGGTGTTTCATGGCTGTTCTCAAAACTGTGATCATCACAGTACTCTAGACAATCAATAGGATGTCAGGCCATTAACACCGCGCATAAGGGTTGAAGATTACTTTCAACCAGTATTTTTTTTTAAATATTTCTGTCAGGGTAAAACACGAGCATTTTTGCTGTAGGTGGCTTCTTGGTGAGAGGGATTGGATAGCTAGCCTCCCATTGTCTCTTCCTTTTCAGTCTTTCCATTTGAATGTTCATGTGGATATTCCATGGGTCCATACTGGACAGTGATCAACAAGAATTCAGCTCGACTAAAGACACAGTCAGCTCTGCTATAATGTGCGTTTCTTCAATGTGAATTGGCTTTAACGCGATTGAAGAATTTAGACAGTTATTCAGAGAACGTAGTTTCCTTACATGTATTGGCTATAACACGATTCCAGCCTCATTAGTTTAAATGATGTGAATATTGTGTGATTCTCTTATAACAAGAGTTTGCACAAGGATGAAAGTACTGCGTCATATCAGAACCAATTGCACTCTGCTTTCTTTCAGAGGCTTTCAGTATTGGAAATTAAGCCCAAAGATGCAGGTAACAAACACAGGGTAAAAAGGTAGTTGAGAGAGCAACAATCTGATAGAGATTTCTGCACTCAGATTATTTTGAACTAATGGTTTTACAGATTTTTGATGCAAAGATGGAGGAAGGGATATTTGAAATATTACATTCTTTCCCTCTCAATAACTGAAAGGTTATCAGAGTCATAGAGATGCATAGCACAGAAATAGATTCTTCGGTCCAACTCGTCCATGCAGACCAGATATCCTAACCCGATCTAGTCCCACCTGCCAGAACACGGTCCATATCCCTCCAAATTCTTCCTATTCATAAACTCATCCAGATGCCTTTTAAATATTACAATTGTACTAGCCTTCACCACTTCCTCTGGCAGCCCATTCCACACATGCACCACTATCTGCATGAAAACGTGGCCCCTTAGGTCTCTTTCATATCTTTCTCCTCACACTAAACCTATGCCCTCTAGTTCGAGA
This sequence comes from Chiloscyllium plagiosum, assembly GCF_037043375.1. Classification (NCBI taxonomy): domain Eukaryota; kingdom Metazoa; phylum Chordata; class Chondrichthyes; order Orectolobiformes; family Hemiscylliidae; genus Chiloscyllium; species Chiloscyllium plagiosum. The sequence continues at coordinate 59,842,013 of NW_028270148.1, forward strand.
CTCCTCCGTCCCAGGGAAAAGACTTTGTCTATTTACCCTATCCATGCCCCTCATGATTTTATAAACCTCAGCCTCTGACGCTCCAGGGAAAACAACCCTAGCCTATTCAATCTCTCCCTATAGCTCACATCCTCCAACCCCGACAACATCCTTGTAAATCTTTCCTGAACCCTTTCAAGTTTCAGAACATCCTTCAGATAGGAAGGAGACCAGAATTGCATGCAATATTCCAAATATCCACCGCTCTGCCCTCATCAATCCTCTTTGTTACTTCTTTTAAAAACTCAGTCAAGTTGGTGAGACATGATTTCCCATGCACAAAGCCATGCTGACTAACCCTAATCAGTCCTTGCCTTTCCAAATACATATAATTCGTGTCTCTCCAGATTCCATCCAACAACTTGCCCACCACCGATGTCAGGCTCACTGGTCTATAGTTCCCTGGCTTGTCCTTACCACCTTTTAAAAAGTGGCACCACATTAGCCAGCCTCCAGTCTTCTGGCACCTCACCTGTGACTATCAATAATTCAATATCTCAGTAAGAGGCCTCGCAATCACTTCCTTAGCTTCCCACAGAATTCTTGGGTTCATTTGATCAGGTCCTGAGGATTTATTACTTTTATGTGTTTCAAGACATCCAGCACTTCCTCCTCTGTAATATGGACATTTTTCAAGATATCACCATTTGTTTCCCCACATTCTATATCGTCTAAGTCCTTCTCCAAAGTAAATACTGATGCAAAACATTCGTTTAGTATTGCCCCCATCTCCTGTGGCTCCACACAAAGGCCACCTTATTGATCTTCGAGGGGCCCTATTCTCTCCCTAGTTACCCTTTTGTCCTTAATGTATTTGTAAAAACCCTTTGGATTCTCCTTAATTCTATTTGCCAAAGCTATCTTATGTCCCCTTTTTGCCCTCCTGATTTTCCTCTTAAGTATACTCCTACTGCCTTTATACTCTTCTCAGGATTCACTTGATCTATCCTGTCTATATCTGACGTATGTTTCCGTCTTTTTCTTAACAAAACCCTCAATTTCTTCAGTCATCCAGTATTCCCTATACGTTGCAGCCTTCCCTTTCACCCTGATAGGAATATAATGTCTCTGCACTCTCATTATCTCATTTCTGAAGGCTTCCATTTTCCAACCATCCCTTTACCTGCAAACATCTGCCCCCAATCAGCTTTTGAAAGTTCTTGCCTAATGCCGTCAAAATTGGCCTTTCTCCAATTTAGAACTTCAACTTTTAGATCTGGTCTATTTTTATCAATCACTATTTTAAAACTAATAGAAGTATGGTTGCTGGTCCCAAAGTGCTCCCTCACTGACACCTCAGTCACCTGCCCTGCTTTATTTTCCAAGAGTAGGTCAATTTTGTACCTTTCCTAGTAGGTACATCCACAAATTGATACAGAAAACCTCTTGTATATGCTTAACATATTCTTCTCCATCTAAACCCTTAATACTATGGCAGTCCCAGTCTATGTTTGGAAAGTTAAAATCCCCTACCATAATCACCCTATTATTCTTACAGATAACTGGGATCTCTTTACAAACTTGTTTCTCAAATCCCCTCTGACTATTAGGCGGTTTATAATACAATCCTAACAAGGTGATCATCCCTTTCTTATTTCTCAGTTCCACCCAAATAACTTCCCTGGATGCATTTCCAGGAATATCTTCCCTCAGTACAGCTGTAATGCTATCACTTATCAAAAATGCCACTTCCCATCCTCTCTTGCCTCCTTTCTGTCCTTCCTGTAGCATTTGTATCCTGGAACATTAAGCTGCCAGTCCTGTCCATCCCTGAGCCACATTTCTGTAATTGCTATGTCATCCCAGTCCCATGTTCCTAACTATGCCCTGAGTTCATCTGCCTTCCCTGTTAGGCCCCTTGCATTGAAATAAATGCAGTTTAATTTATCAGTCCTACCTTGTTGTCTGCTTTTTCGCTGCCTGCCCTGACTGTTTGGCTCACTTCTTTTCTCAACTGTACCAGTCTCAGATTGATCTCTTTCCTCACTATCTCCCTGGGTCCCACCCCTCCCACCACCCAACCCCCCCACCCCCACCATACTAGTTTAAATCCTCCCGAACAGCTCTAGCAAATCTCCGTGCAAGTACATTAGTCCCCTTCCAATTTAGGTGCAATCTGTCCTTCTTACACAGGTCACTCCTATCCTAGAAGAGATTCCAATGATCCAAAAATGTGAACCCTTCTCCCAAACACTAGCTCCTCAGCCATGCATACATCTGCTCTACCCTCCTGTTCCTCCCCTCACTAGCTTGTGGCACTGGGGATAATCCAGATATTACTACTCTCGAGGGCCTCTTTTTTAAAATCCTGCCTAACTCTCTGTATTCTCCCTTTAGAATGTCATCCGTCTGTCTCTCTACATCATTGGTGTACAATGACCTCTGCTGGCCCCTCTCCCCCTTGAGAACATTTTGCACCCTCTCTGAGACATCCTTGATCCTGGCACCAGGGAAGCAGCACACCATTCTGATTTTTCGCTGCTGGGCCATAGAAACTGTTTAATCTGTGCCTCGGGTTAGAGAGTCCCCTAACACAATCGACCTCTTGGAACCCAACATATCTCTCATTACATTAGAGCCAGTCTCAATACCAGAAACTTGGCTGTTCATGCTATATTCTCCTAAGAATCCATCACCCCCTATATTTTCCAAAACAACATACTTGCTTGAATTGGGGATAACCACAGAAGACTCCTACACTAGCTGCCTACCTCTTTTACCTTTCCTGGAGTTAACCCATCGATGTGACTGTATCTGAGACTTTTCTCCCTCCCTATAACTGTTATCCATCACACCCTCTTGCTCTTGTAAATTTCTCTTTGCCTCTGACTGCCTCTCCAACCATTCCATTCAATCTGATAGGATTTCCAACCAACAGCATTTATTGCAGATATAATCCTCAGTAACATGTAAACTGTCCCTAAACTCCCATATCCGACAAGAAGAGCTTATCACTCCAGTAAGGGCCATTTTTGTTTCTTCCAATCTGCAGACCTAGATAATAGTCTTGTCTAATTTCTCTACAAAACAATGTACCAGGCTAACTTAATACTTATGGTTTATATTTAAAAATATTTCCAGAAAGAAATGTATGTTTTGCAAAGGTAGAAATCCGAAGGAAAACAATTTTACTCCGAAAAATAAAAATGAATGAAACTTTATACCCATAAGTATTGAAAACATCTAAAGACTGGAAATGTTTGCAAGACTTTTGGGGTGTTATACCAATGAATTTAATATGTATTCCAGGCAATAGTGGCTAATTATTACAGCAAGGGATTGGGGAAGCTAATAGAATGTTTTACTTCACTGAGTGTGGGTGGGGGTGGGGGGTAGGAGGGAAGGTTGAATACAAAAGTAGCAAAGTTATGCCTGTTATAAAGGGCACTGGTGAAGTTGCATCTGGAGAACTGTGATCAGTATTAGTCACCCTGCTTATGGAAGGAGGTAACACATTGGAAGTTCAGAGAAAGTTTACCTGGAGTAAGAGGGTACAGAAAAGGGCTGGACACACTGGGTATGTATCTACTGGAACTTGGAAGAGTATAGATGACTTTATGAAATATGTAAGATCCTGAGGACTCTTAACAGGGCAAATGTGGAAAGGATGTTTCCTCTTATGGTAAAACCTAGAACAAGGGTTCACTGTTTAAAAACCAGGAGGCACTCATTTAAACAGAGATGAGGGGAATTTTTTTCACTCAAAGGATTGGAACACTCTATTTGAAAAAATGGTGGAAACAGAGTCCTTGAATATTTTTAAGGCAATAGTAGTTAGATTCTTGTAAAACAAAGGGGATAAATGGCTATCCCAGGTAGGTAGGAATATGGATCTGAGGTTACAATCTGATCAACCATGGTCTTATGGAGCAGGCTCAAGAATTAATTGGTCTGCTCCTGCCTCAATTCATATGGCCATATGGATCAACGACAGCTAGCATTCACCTTACACTCTCCTCTTAACCATGTTTTGAAATCTCTCTCTGAGACAGATCTCCCCCATTTGGGAAACTCACCACCTGCCTATGTTCTTTTGGAATCATACACCTTCTCCTTCACAATTCACTATTTTTCTTACCTAACATATTCTGAAAGATTAAATAAACTCCACTCTATTCCTAATTTCCAGTCATTTATTCATAGTTCGGCATGCTATGATCTCTGGCAGCCATAGTGATATTTTCTATTGGATAGCATCTCTGCAATTGAGATCTAAGTATCAAAGAATCTTACAACATAGAGGTGATTATTCAATTAATTGTGCCTACTCCTGTGTCAATTCATGTTAGTCCCACTGTCTTCTCCTTTTCTCATTACAATGCAATTTTTCCTTTTCTATTGTATATGCAGTCTTCTTGTCCAACAAAAATCATTACACAACCCCGAAATTAAAGTGGCATTTACAACCTGATTTTGTCTAAATTATGGGACATCACTGTAATGAGTTTGGAACTCCAGATGCTCAAAGCCCATATAAAACTGCCACTGCACAATAATTGCAGCTCTCTCTCTCAGTTAGGATCTTTCTATTTAAGGCATATTGCTATTTTGCTGATTTATGTAATATATTGTCAGAATTTACAGGCAAACTCTTCCAACTAATTTGTGTGCTGCTTTCCTTAGTGAACAATTATAGCAGACTCTGAGGGATGAAGAGATAGATGCAGGCATAACAGTGGTGGTGTTGCCCTTTAATCGATCCATAAGGATTGGGTCTTATAGCACCAGATAATCACATCAGAAACAGAAATAATCCAAACAGCCTATAAATCAGCTCCATCATTCACTTAGCTTGTAGTTGATTTGAATTTTAAGTCCATCTACATTTTTTTGGTTTTATAACCCTTTATACCCGTGCCAAATAAAAACCCACCAATCACAGTTTTGAAATTTTCAATTAACCTAGCATCAACAGCTTTCCATTAGTCTTTGGCATTAGCACTGAATAGGTTTGTTTTAAAGTTATATCCCTTTACTGGCTCCCTAGCTGAGCAAATAGGTTTGCTCTACGTGTTTCCTATTCAGCCTGTCATTACACACCTCAGGAGCAACTGGGATTTGGTCCAGGGTCTCCTGATCAGAGGTATGGTCACTGCCCCTGCACTACAAGAGCACCTGATGGTTACTATCGACCTTATCACTTTCTTTAATCATCTTAAATGCCTCAATTATATCACCCCTTCATCTTCTCTTCAAGCCTACTGTGGGTTCAAATAATGATCGAAATCGGTTAGAGGCAAAAATACCCTCTTCATTCAGCAACCGCAGTAGCACAAGTTTGAGGTGGGAATAGAATCCTGAAATACAGTCATTACACTAGCCTCTTTATTCACAGTTCTTACATGCATTATAATACCATTACTATGGTGTGACATTGTTTTATCTACAGTACACAAAGGTTTGAAGGGCTGCTATCATGCGAAATAGGAAACAGGTTTAAACACGTGCTAAATGCTGGGATGCTACTCCTGATAGGATTAAGCATGTCTATCTAGTCTGCTTGCTTAATTAAGAGGTGTTAGTCCTTTTGTTTCTTAAGTTAGTAAATGTTAGTTAAAAAAACTCAGTCTATATGCTCTAAGTAAGTTAGAAGTTGTACCTGTATTTAATAAAAGATTAAAGGATATTAAACTGATTATCACAGCTGGGTTGTGAGATTTGTTTACTATTTGCCAGTGTGAGTTTCATTCATTCATGCAATTTTACATAAGTTCTGTTTTGTAAGTTAGTTTCTTAAAGTGATAGTGGCCCAGTTTAAAAGGTTTGCAACAAGTACATACTAATTGGGGAAAGCGTTTGGTGTTCTGTTATCTATTCAAGTCCGAGAGATGGTTGGTAAGAGCTGATTAGTATTATAATCTTTCGTGGAGACACGATGGCAGGGGTGGTACCGTTCTAAATACACTACACTTATTCAGAAGTAAATAGGCCTAAACACTGCGTGTAGCAAGAGCTGATAAGATGTGAAAATGCAGTCATGGGTTTGACAGTACTGTTTTGATTAGAAAGGGTTGTTTTAATTTGGTCTATCTTATGGTATAAAATATACTACCAAACCATGGTTTTATGAATGAATGAATGAAACTGGGTTAGATTAGGAAGTTATGAATGAATGAAACAGGAACGCAGTGTTCGCAGTGTTTATTCATTCATAAAGGAGTTATGAATGAATAAACATAAAGCGCTGGTGTGGGAAATAAAAGCACTTGTGGGTGGGTTCGTGAAGGGACCTCAAATACAATATCTCACACTACTCTATTACAACCTTTATAATTTAATTCTTTTAGCTCACTTCAAACCTCTGCAATAACATGCTTTTTGTATCAAGGTATCCAAAATGTTAAATATTTCAACAATACAATCAAAACTGGTATTCGTTGTATTCTGTTTCTCAAGACCCAACAATTAAACATTTTAATATCATCTTCTACAGATAATGAATACCTAATAGGTTCAGCAGGTTTCCATAATATAATTTTCCAAACTCACATTTGCTCATAACAAGTGATAGTAGTTATTTTTACTCTTGACATGTAATCACACAAGTATATACAAGTAAAAGGTAATCGCCATTATCTTACCATACAGTAGGACTGCTATCTCATTAGGGGTAAAAACAATGACTGCAGATGCTGGAAACCAAATTCTGGATTAGTGGTGCTGGAAGAGCACAGCAATTCAGACAGCATCCGAGGAGCAGTAAAATCAACATTTCGTGCAAAAGCCCTTCATCAGGAATAAAGGCAAAGAACCTGAAGCGTGGAGAGATAAGCTAGAGGGGGGGTGGGGGTGGGGAGAAAGTAGCATAGAGTACAATGGGTGAGTGGGGGAGGGGATGAAGGTGATAGGTCGGGGCGGGGGGAGGGTGGAGTGGATAGGTGGAAAAGAAGGTAGGACAATAGGCAGGTAGGACAATTCATGGGGACAGTGCTGAGCTGGAAGTTTGGAACTGGGGTGAGTTGGGGGAAGGGGAAATGAGGAAACTGTTGAAGTCCACATTGATGCCCTGGGTTGAAGTGTTCCGAGGCGGAAGGTGAGGCGTTCTTCCTCCAGGCGTCTGGTGGTGAGGGAGTGGCAGTGAAGGAGGCCCAGGACCTCCATGTCCTCGGCAGAGTGGGAGGGGGAGTTGAAATGTTGGGCCACAGGGCGGTGTGGTTGATTGGTGCGGGTGTCCCAGAGATGTTCCCTAAAGCACTCTGCTAGGAGGCGTCCAGTCTCCCCAATGTAGAGGAGACCGCATCGGGAGCAACGGATACAATAAATGATATTGGTGGATGTGCAGGTAAAACTTTGTTGGATGTGGAAGGCTGCTTTAGGGCCTTGGATGGAGGTGAGGGAGGAGGTGTGGGCGCAGATTTTGCAATTCCTGCGGTGGCAGGGGATGGTGCCAGGATGGGAGGGTGAGTTGAAGGGGGGCGTGGACCTGACCAGGTAGTCACGGAGGGAACGGTCTTTGCGGAAGGCGGAAAGGGGTGGGGAGGGAAATATATCCCTGGTGGTGGGGTCTGTTTGGAAGTGGCGGAAATGTCGGCGAATGATTTGGTTTATGCGAAGGTTGGTAGGATGGAAGGTGAGCACCAGGGGAGTTCTGTCCTTGTTACGGTTGGAGGGGTGGGGTCTGAGGGCAGAGGTGTGGGATGTGGACGAGATGCGTTGGAGGGCATCTAAATTGCGTTCCCTAAAGAAGGAAGCCATCTGGTGTGTTCTGTGGTGGAACTGGTGGCCATTTGGCATTGGCGCTACCTTGTGCTCTCGCGAGGAGGTTGAGCAATTCATCAATTCATCAACTTCACCAACACATTCCACCCTGACCTTACATTTACCTGGACCATCTCTGACACCTCCATCCCCTTCCTAGACCTCTCCATGGTGACAGTGGGATCTGTTGGGGGCGTGTCAGCAGAGTGCAGGTGAGTGGCATAGGTGGGGGCAGAAGTGGTGGCAAACACGGCAGTGGGGGTGGGGGGCGGAAGTCACTGAGCATCAGCGATTTTGTGAGGGCGGAAGTGATGTCACATGTGGTGCATGAGGAATTGTGAAGGGCATAAGTGGCTGTGGAAGTTGCCATGATGTGAGGCAGAAGTTACGCCATCCATCACCGTGGGGTTGGTGGCTGCAGCATCCGCACGTAGTCTCAGAAATTGAAGATCCCAACAGAATGGGTTAAATTTAAGCATTGGTGGAAATCAAACAAAGTCATAGTAAACCACAACAGTGATTTCTAATGACATCAGCAAGTGAAAGGGAAGTCAATGAGGGGTTGGCAGGGTGGTGAGTAGGACACTGAGTGAAAAGGTGAGGAAGAGATTGGGGCATCAAGTGAACTGGCAAGCAGGAGAATGGGGCACTGAGTGAAGAAGTGAACAGGGCACTGAACAGAGACTCAAACAGACTGAGGGTGGTGAGCTTTACTTGGTCTATCAGTAACACTGCACTTGCATGGATGGGCAGAGTCAGCACCAGTTTCCGGATCGAGGTGCATGATGCCAAATTCTTTGCCAGAGCAGTGACTGGAGATACACCAATATTAAGAAAGTAGCACTTTCCATTCATCAGTATTTAATATGTGAACATATTTACCTGCTTGCATTTAATTATCAGAATTTACAATAACTCATTTGAAAGATAATGAAGTTTACAAAGTGAACAGGCCAATATCAGATGGGACACTCCTTCTTCATGTCAAGAGTAAAGGTAGAGTCACCATAATCCCAAAGGACACTTTTCTCGTTATACAAAGACAACTGGTGATGGCTTAACTTGAAGGGTCACCATGTCTGAGACAGGGGGAAGATTGAGAGGATTGCCAATACAGGAATTGAACTCACGTTGTTGGCATCACTCTGTATCATACAACAGCTGTTCAACAAACCCCCAGTAAACTTCACTGAATTAAGCAAATTGGGAAGGTTGAGAGATGGGACCCAGGGAGATCATGAGGAAAGAGATCAATCTGTGTGTGTGTGTGTAGTGCAATGGTGGTCACCTGTAATGTGACATGAACCTAAGGTCCCAGTTGAGGCCCTCCCTATGGGTACCGAACCTGGCTATCAGCCTCTGCTCAGCGAAAAGTGGCTGAGGAGAGGCTGATAGCTAAGTTCGGTACCCATAGGGAGGGTCTCAACCGGGACCTTGGTTTCATGTCACATTACAGGTGACCCACCATTGCACTATACACACATGCACACACACAGACACTCCTACACACAGACACACACACACATTCCTATACACACATACACATGGACACACATATACACAGATGCACACACAGACACCCACACACACCCTTACAGACACACACACTCCCACACTCACACATGCACCCCCCTCACAGACTTAAGACACTCTACACTCACTACACACACACATACACTTTCTCACACTCATAACCCCCAAACCAGATAGACAGGCACACACAGACATACAATGACCCACATGCACACTGCATGCATTCATGTAGAACTCTGAGCTCAAAAACTGCATGAATTCATGTAAAACTCCGTTATCTCACTTTTTAGATTAGAATCAATCTAAATATCATGGCATAGACAGAGAACACAGGGGGCCAACACCTTCAACATATTGTCTAGCTATCACCCATAGTTAACAGCTAACCTGAGAATGCAACTTTTAAAAAAAAGTTTTGTGATTTACACATGAAAGAAGTGAAACTATCATGGTATTCAAACAGATGAAAGACTCAACAGACGATCAATTTTTCAATGTATAATTTCAGTTCCATCACACTGTACATTTTTGCTATAAATTCTGTGTGTTAGGATTGAGCCCACCACTATCACCCCTGATAAAGGAGCATCACTCCGAAAGCTAGTGTGCTTCCAATTAAACCTGTTGGACTATAACTTGTGTTGTGTGATTTTTAACGTTGGACACCCCAGACCAACACTGGCATCTCCAAATCATTTTTAAATGCTGCAATTATACTACCCTCCACCACTTCCTTTGGCAGCTCATTCCATACACGTATCACCCTCTTTGTGAAAAAGTTGCCCCTTAGGTCTCTTTTATGTCTTTTAAACCTGTGCCCTCTACTTCTGGTTTCCTCCATCACAGGGAAAAGACCATGTCTATTTACCCTATTCATGCCCCTGAAGTTTTTATAAACCACTATAAGATTGAAGAGAATCAAGATTGTGGTCAGGGATTTTAACTTTCCAAACATAGACTGGGACCGCCACAGTGTTAAGGGTTTTGATTAGATTAGATTACTTACAGTGTGGAAACAGGCCCTTCGGCCCAACAAGTCCACACCGACCCACCGAAGCGCAACCCACCCATTCCCCTACATTTACCCCTTTACCTAACACTACGGGCAATTTAGCATGGCCAATTCACCTGACCTGCATATCTTTGGACTATGGGAGGAAACCAGAGCACCCGGAGGAAACCCACACAGACACGGGGAGAATGTGCAAACTCCACACAGTCAGTCGCCTGAGTTGGGAATTGAACCCGGGTCTCTGGCGCTGTGAGGCAGCAGTGCTAACCACTGTGCCACCGTGCCACCCGATGAAGAGGAATTTGTTAAGTGCGTACAGGAAAATTTTCTGATTCAATATGTGAATGTACCTACTAGAGAAGGTGCAAAACTTGACCTACTCTTGGAAGATAAGGCTGGGCAGGTGACTGAGGTATCAGCAGGGGAGCACTTTGGGACCAGCGACCATAATTCTATTAGTTTTAAAATAATGGAAAAGGATAGACCAGATCTAAAAGTTGAAGTTCTAAATTGGAGAAAGGCCAATTTTGACAGTATTAGGCAAGAACTTTCAAAAGCTGATTGGGCACAAATATTTACAGATAAAGGGACAGCTGGAAAATGAGAAGTCTTCAGAAATGAGATACATGTAATGAGAGTACAGAGACAGTATATTCCTGTTAGGGTGAAAGAAAATGCTGGTAGATATAGGGAATGCTGGATGACTAAAGAAATTGAGGGTTTGATTAAGAAAAAGATGGAAGCATATGTCAGGTATAGACAGGATAGATCGAGTGAATCCTTAGAGTATAAAGGCAGTAGGAGTATACTTAAGAGGGAAATCAGGAGAGCAAAAAGGGGAGATGAGTTAGCTTTGGCAAATAGAGTTAAGGAGAATCCAAAGCGTTTTTACAAATACAATTAGGACAAAAGGGTAACTAGGGAGAGAAAAGGGCCCCTCAAAGATCAGCAAGGCGGCCTTTGTGTGGAGCTGCAGGAGATGGAGGAGATAGTAAATGAGTATTTTGCATCAGTATTTACTGTGGAAAAGGACATGGAAGATATAGAATATAGGAAAATAAATGGTGATATCTTGAAAAATGTCCAGATTACAGAAGAGGAAGTGCTGGATGTCTTGAAATACATGAGAGTGGATAAATCCGCAGGACCTGATCAGGTGTTTCCTAGAACTCTGTGGGAAGTTAGGGAAGTGATTGCTGGGCCTTTTGCTGAGATATTTGTGTCATCAATAGTCACAGGTGAGGTGCCAGAAGACTGGAGATTGGCTAACATGGTGCTACTGTTTAAGACGGGTGGTAAGGACAAGCCAGTGAGCCTGATGTTGGTGGTGGCAAGTTGTTGGAGGGAATCCTGAGGGACAGGATTTACATGTATTTGGACAAGGAGTGATTAGGGATAGTCAGCATGACTTTGTGTGTGGGAAATCATGTCTCACAAACTTGATTGAGTGTTTTGAAAAAAAGTAACAAAGAGGATTGATGAGGGCAGAGCGGTGGACATGATCTATATGAACTTCAGTAAGGCGTTCGACAAGGTTCCCCAAAGGAGACTGGTTAGCAAGGTTCAATCTCATGGAATACAGGGAGAACTAGCCATTAGGATACAGAACTGGCTCAAAAGTAGAAGTGGTGATGGAGGGTTGTTTTTCAGAATGGAGGCCTGTGACCAGTGGAGTGCCACAAGGATCAATGCTGGATCCACGACTTTTCGTCAATTATATCAATGATTTGGATGTGACCATAAGAAGTACAGTTAGTAAGTTTGCAGATGACACCAAAATTGGAGGTGCAGTGGACGGCGAAGAAGGTTACCTCCGATTACAATGGGATCTTGATCAGATGGGCCAATGGGCTGAGAACTGGCAGATGGAGTTTAATTTAGGTAAACACAAGATGCTGCATTTTGGAAAAGCAAATCTTAGCAGGGCATATACACTTAATGGTAAGGTCCTGTGAATGTTGCTCAGCAAAGAGACCTTGGAGTGCAGGTTCACAGATCCCTGAAAGTGGAATCTCAGGTCGATAGGATAGTGAAGAAGGCGTTTGATATGCTTTCCTTTATTGGTCAGAGTACAGGAGTTGGGAGGACATTGGTTCCGCCACTTTTGGAATATTGTGTGCAATTCTGCTCTCCTTCCGTTCAGAAGGAAATTCTGAAACATAAAAGGGTTCAGAAAAGGTTTACAAGGATGTTGCCAGAGTTGGAGGATTTGAGCTGTAAAGGAGAGGTTGAATAGGCCGGGGCTGTTTTCCCTAGACCATCGGAGGCTGAGGGTTGACTTTATGGAGGTTTATAAAATCATGAGGGGCATGAATAGGGTAGATAGACAAAGTCTCTTCCCTGGGTGGGGGAGTTCACAACTAGAGGGCATAGGTTTAGGGTGAGAGGGGAAATATATAAAAGAGACCTAAGGGACAACCTTTTCACGCAGAGAGTGGTACGTGTATGGAATGAGCTGCCAGATGAAGGGATGAAGGCTTATACATCTGAACATTTAAAAGGCATCTGGGTGGGTATATGAATAGGAAAGGTTTGGAGGGATATGGACCGGGTGCTGGCAGGTGGGACTAGATTGGGTTAGGATATCTGGTCGGCATGGACGGGTTGGACCGAAGGGTCTGTTTCCATGCTGTACATCTCTATGACTCTATGAACCGACTTGATATACTTTCCAAATTCAGTGGGATCAATTTTAGTACATTTTGAAAACCTTGTACTGTTCATGAGTGTTAATTCTTTGTTCATCATAGGTAATCATATTTACATTGGTCCCAGCTTAAAATGTACTTCCTTTTCCTATTTCATTCTATCAGTGCTTATCACACTTTTAAGATGAATGCTGTTCAGATTTCTTGCCCTAGGTTTTGAATGTTTAGTTCTTAAAGGTTCGATTAACAACTTAATGCAGTATTTAAACTTTGCTGTGCTTTTCACACAGACATATCAGGGCCATCTGTAGTGTACCACTTGCTGCTGGTGTTTTCAATGCCTTCATGCAGTAAAAGATTCCTTTTGCTTCTTCCTACACTACGGCTGACAGCAGCTGGCAGCCATCAATCTTGTCTACGGAAATTCAACTGAGCACCACAATGGCAGCTAGGAATCCTGTGGAGGAAGAGCAGTTCATGCACTTGATGTCTTGTCACCCTCATCCCAAAAGCCTTGTATCTGCCATCTGTGCTCCATGATTCTGTCACAGAAATTCTTCAAGTCCCATATCCGGAGAAAATCCACAGAGACAGGTCTGTGCATCACTATATAGACACCCTGAACATTGTACTTTTACTTGACATGACACAATCAAACTGGCATTGGTGATATTTGCCATTTTAGGCAGCCTCAAGTCTACAAATACATGAATCAGCCAGCAGACACTTTACTGGCCAACAGACCAAGGTTCAGCCAGACTTTCGAAAAAATATTTGGTCTTATAGCTGGAAAAGCAGATCATCAAGAGTGACTGCACTCTGAATTCCCTAAACCTTGCATTTATTTGCATCTCTTGCACTCATGGAAAATGTACAACAGCACACTTAAATTATTACGATTTGGAGGTGCTGGTGTTGGACTGGGGTGTACAAAATTAAAAATCACATAACACCAGGTTATAGTCCAACAGGTTTATTCGGAAGCACGAGCTTTCAGAGCACTGCTCCTTCATTAGGTGGTCAAATTACTATAATGAACTGATTTCACTAAATCTCTGAAGCTATAAAATGGATTGTGCATCTGTTACGTTACCAACTCCTTTCTAACATAGGTTGTTTGGGATAGAAAAGTAAGACTGTATTCATATACTCCTGAGTTGCAGCAGTCATGTGAACTCTGACATAATTAGATTAGATTAGATTACTTACAGTGTGGAGATAGGCCCTTCGGCCCAACAAGTCCACACCGCCCCGCCGAAGCGCAACCCACCCATACCCCTACATTTACCCCTTACCTAACACTACGGGCAATTTAGCATGGCCAATTCACCTGACCTGCACATCTTTGGACTGTGGGAGAAAACCGGAGCACCTGGAGGAAACCCACGCAGACGCGGGGAGAACATGCAAACTCCACACAGTCAGTCACCTGAGGCGGGAATTGAACCCAGGTCTCTGGCGCTGTGAGGCAGCAGTGCTAACCACTGTGCCACTGTGCCACCGTGCCGCCCGTGATGTACTCACTGCAGTCAAATATTTTATAATCAGTTCAATAAAGGCACAGTACATGGTAGACCATATAAATTATATTCAATGGTTTACGTGTGTTTAAAACCTAATGCAGTGATCTTCCCTTTCTTTTCTAATTTTAGCCAGCAATTTTACACGTTCAAATGTTCCAACACTGTGTTGTTATCCAAAAGTTAACAAATTATTGGCAAAGTTCTGTGGCCTTATTGGATAAGAATACAAGTTTTATCAGCAGAATATTTTGGTGAAATGTCATTTTTGTTGAGGTTTTTGGAGGGATTCTCACTAAAAGACCCAGTGAGATCTCTCGCCATATCCAACCACATTTGCCTCATTACTTTCCCACACTATCACTATCTTGTTCCTTATCCAATTATAGCCCCATCCCGTCATGTACTGTTTCCAGAAGAAATTACTACTCACTGAATAACGGCCAAAAGACCACAGCCCCAGTGCACTGGCATTCTGTGAGGACATTCAGTCAGAAGATATTGACGAAGAAGATGGCTGCCACAATTCTCCACTAGAGACCTGGAGGCCCTCATGGACAGCGTGGCGCAGAAGAGAGATGTCCTCTTCCGAGAAGACAGACAGATAGAAGAAGCCTTGACACTAGATTACTGGTAGCCTGGTCTACGATCATCTCCTGGGCCCATGCAGTTTCTACAGTCCAGAGGAATCATCAGCAGTGACAAACAAACGTCAATGACTTTCACTGTTTTGCCAGAACAAGTACCATACTTCTCTTTGTTGCCTCACATTCACTCTATTTCTGCTACACCACCTTTTGATTACCTGCACCAGCATTAATGGTTGTGCCACCCACTTTCATCTCATTCAATTCCTCCCTCTCTTCTCATTCCAGTCCATAACAGGGTAGAGACAGAGTGCAGACATTACACAGAGCATTGCTTCAAGCAAGTGAGTGTCTATCTGCCTCCACGGACACATTAGCAGCTGCCATGGAGTGCCAGGTCCAGCACCCTCTGGGCTTGCTGAGGTATGCACACACTGTACCCCAGTGTCCCAGCCATTGGTCCTCAGCATGGGGACAGCATAATAGGAAAGCTGGTTCTCATACCTTTCCTCACAAGAGCATAGGGCAGTGCCCATAGGAATCAGCCAGAGAAGGAATCACACCCACTCAGGATGGTCCAGAAATGGCTTAGTCGACAGCCTGTACCCTGCCTGTCACCTTCCATCCCCTGGACATTGAACCTGAGGAAGGTCCACTTGCTTCTGGCAAGAAGACCCTCAAATTTGCCTGGGCCATCCAGACAAGAATGGCCCAATAGTTCTCCAGTTGCACATTGACAGCCAACAGGCTACACTGCTGAATGGTTCCCCTCAGTCCAACGAGAGAACCTGGGGATCTCTAGGCGTAGTAGGAGGGAAAGAAAGTAAAAACTCTTGAGGGCACTTTGTTGGCATAGGATGACTGTACAATGTATAAGGTTGTAAATGTGCTCACTGATTTGGTAATTTGTTCACAGGTGTTTCGTCACCATGCTAGGTAACATCCTCAGTGAGCCTCCGATGAAGCGTTGGTATTCTGCCTGCTTGCTATTTATCTGTCTCAGTTTATTGTGGTGGGTGATATCATTCGTGTTCTGTTTCTAAAAGGTTGGTAAATGGTGTCCAAATCTATCTATTTGTTAGGGGAGTTCCAGTGTGAATGCCAGGCCTCTAGGAATTCCTTTGCATGTCCTTGTTTAGCTTGTCCCTGGATGGATGCATTGTCCCAGTCGAACTCGTGTCCTCTTCATCTGTGATAGTTAGTCATGTCTTTTGGTGGCTAGTTGGTGCTCATGTATCCTAGTGGCTAGTTTCTTGCCCGTCTGTCCAATGTAATGTTTGTTGCAATCCTTGCAGAGTATTTTGTATATGATAGTCATTCTGCTGATTGTTGGTATGGGGTCCTTTCAATTCATCAGGCACTGTTTCATCGTGATGGTAGGTTTGTGGGCTACCATGATGCTGAGAGGCCGGAGTAGCTGGTCGTCATATCTGAGATATCTTTGATGTATAGCAGGGTGGCTACAGTCTCTGGGCGTGTTGTGTCTTCTTGTTTAGGTCTGTTGTGTAAGAATTGGCAGACTGCGCTTATCAGGTAACTATTGTTCGTGAATACATTGTACAGGTGTTTCTCCTTGGGTTCTCGTAGTTCCTGGGTGCTGCACTGTGTTGTGGCTCATTTAAATAATGTCCTGATGCAGCTTCATTTGTGTATGTTGGGATGATTGCTCTTGTAGTTGAGTATCTGGTCTGTGTGTGTGGCTTTCCTGTAGACGTGGCTCTACAGCTCTCAATTGGCTTTTTGTTCTACTGTGATATCTCGGAAATGGTGTCTGTTATTGCTCTCTTCCTCTTTGGTGAACTTTATACCGATAAGGATCTTGTTTATGTGTTTGTGGGTTTCTTCTAATTTGTTACGCTTCATGATGACAAATGTGTCATCCACATAATGGACCCAAAGGTTGGGGTGGATCATGGGAAGGGCTGTTCGTTCTAACCTCTGCATAACTGCTTCTGCTAAGAGTCTTGATATTGGTGATCCCATAGGTATTCCATTAATTTGTTTGTAGATCTTGCCATTGAAGGTGAAGTAGGTTGTGAGGCACAGGTCTACTAGTTTGAGGATGCTGTCCTTGCTGATGGAGTTGGTATTGTCAAGCGTTTGTGTCCTTGGTTCGTCCAGCAGTGAGGCCAGTGTTTCTTTGGCTAGGTTTTGACAAGAGACATAGCCAACTATCACTGGTATCCATACACGCAGACAAAGAGGGACACGGGTTCAATTGGGACAATATATCCATCCTGGGACAAGCTAAATAAAGACATCCATGGGAATTCCTAGAGGCCTGGCATCCACACCAGAACTCCATTAGCAAACATATAGATTTAGACTCCATTTACCAATCTCTCAGAAGCAGAACCGGAAATGATATCACTCACCACAATGAACTGAGACAGATAAATAGCAAGCGGGGCAGAGCACCAACGTTTCACCGAAAGCTCACTGATGAGGTTCCCTAGCATGGTGATGAAATGTCTGAAAACAAACCAACCAGCTCAGCAAGCAAATTTACAACCTGATCCATAAATTGAGCTACAAATCTTCTCAAAAATCACAAGGACAATGTAGATATAATATTAATCTTGGATCAATATTATCAGTTTGGTATTATATCTGTTTGAGTTACTGTGTTGTCCCAAATGTAAAATCACCAACATGATGCCAAATATCATGTCCATACAGAGTGTGCCATGGATCAGTGTTTGCATGGAGACCCTGCTGCAGCATTAGATTAGATTACTTACAGTATGGAAACAGGCCCTTTGGCCCAACAAGTCCACACCAACACTCCAAAGAGCAATACACCCATACACATTCCCATACATTTACTCCTTCACCTAACACTGCAGGCAATTTAGCATGGCCAATTCACCTAACCTGCACATTTTTGGACTGTGGGAGGAAACTGGAGCAAACCCATGCAGACATGGGGAGAATGTGCAAACTCCACACAGGCAGTTGCCTGAGGTGCGAATTGAACCTAGGTCTCTGGCGCTGTGAGGCAGCAGTGCTAACCACTGTGCCACTGTGCCTCCCACTATTCCTGATGTGGTATCAAAATGAATAAGATATATCCAGGGCAATGGGTTCTGCAGGCATCATTGCCCTTGTCATCAGCATCCTTATTCTTTCTGTAGCCTCTGTGTGCATAAATGTTGCTGTTGAATGAATTTGTCAGCAATGTCTGGGGCAGGGAATTGGACAGCACACAGGAAGCCAATGCATTAGTAATATCTGGAAGTTCTATGTCCAGTACACTGCATGACTCTGGATGAAATATTGGTTTCTAAACAATCTCATATCGGTGGGTCTTGCAGCCACAGTCCTCACAAATTTAGACACCTAACCCATTGTCTCCAGCTGTGATCACAGCCATTATCTAACTCACCGTGTACTTTCGATTTCCAGCATGATGGAAGGAAATAATGAACGTTCTTTGGTCAGTGGCTTCCAGCCTGTCTCTCTACACATCAATGAGAACCCAAACATCCAGATCCCCTTCCTGTTAGCCCCTCCTGTGAACCCTCTCAGCTTCGCACTAGGCCCCTTCCCAACCCGTTTCCATTACCTCGCAGCTCTGACATTTGAGATGACCATGCCAAATATGGTCATTTTCTCCCCCCTTACAAATACTCTAATCTCCATCACAACTGCCATCCTCCACTGTCTCACTGCCTGCAGCCCCCAATCCTGATGTATAGATTCCTGAATCTCTTTCCTGCAGCAGTGACCCATCTTGAACATAGCATACCCCACACATCCATCCATTTATCTGCAAGGATCTAATGGACTGACCATGACATACCACCTTCACCCAGACCCCTACTGACGGCTGTACTTCTCCCAACAGCATTGGCCTATAGAGCCACAGCACTGACCTTGATCGACTGCCTGATTGCAGAAACCCAGATCCACTGACTGAGAATGAACCACGGCCAATCCCCTGGACTGGTATGGGAGGCTGCCCTTGACATAGCATGCTGGGACCCCTGACTGACTGGTGCCTCCACGTACTTCAGTGAGGCCTACGCCCCAGAAACGTTAAGAAATATTGCCTGTTTACTCCACATACAGTATGTTTGCTGTGAAATCTGCTGGCACGTGGTTCAGGTCTGAGATTGACATAGTACACTGTCTATTGCAAGCTGTCCACACCCGCTTGTCTGAGGACTCTGACCAGCCAGGCAAACTGTTTAGTTGTATGTTTGTGATAATTAGCACGGCAAGGCAAGGCAATGTGAGGCAGGGGTACTGTGAGCATTTAGATAGCCACCAGTGAGTGAGCTCTATCAGAGCAAGTGAGCAGCCCTGAAGTCCAGTCTGAGAGCTTGGTTTCTGGCCCTGTAGACATTGTGTAATAGAAAGCTGCATGTTAATGAGATCAGTTGTGCAGTTAATAAGGTCATTAATAAGCAATAATCCCCCTTAGTAGGCAACTCATTGCTGCCTAGCGAGAATCTCTTCTCAACATCTGGAACTTGTTAAAAATATCCAGCGAGTTGTTTCTGACATCAACATAGACTTTGCCGGACTTCTCACACAATTCTGCCATATTCCTCACCATAGCTAATGTCGGTCACATTCCTCCCTGTATTAATTACCTTTCGCGCCAAGTATAAACTTCTGATGCAAGTCCCATATATATTTACTGCCAGCAGGTATCTGCTGTCCAGACAGCAACCTGTGTTATACTATGTATCACCAGCAGTGGTGTCTGAGAAACCAGGGGATTATGGGATTTAAACTCAGCAAGAGTTCAGCTTTTGAAGACGTTCAACCTTGAGGTGCTGTTAAGCGTGATTTATTTTCCTTTTCTTCTAAACTGAACTCTTGGTGTGAAACAAGTCAGGATAATTTGGTTCTGTGGGAATCTTTTTGTTCGTGGACGTTTAGTATAGCTCAATCCACACTTATTATGTTAAGGACAAAAGAACAGCTATCCAGAGAACACTCAGGATATATGTGGCCAATATTTTATGCAACATCATGGATTTTCAATGATTCCAAGGACAGTATGTTAGAACTTGTGCCAGAAAGTGGTGTTGTTGAAATCTCTGTGCTGAAGTAATAATTAGTCAACCTCCCTGCATCCGAGAATGTGGGAGATGTCTGGATTGTGCTCTCTAGAGTGTAGATAGCAAATCTAATGAATGTTGGGAATATTTTTAGAATGTAACCAGGATTGTTTCCTATGTCAGAATGGTACAAAGCAATCACTTTTGGTGGGTATGTCTCATACTCAAAATTATGTCCAATGCCATTTGCATGCAGTATCATGATCCTGTGGATACCAATAATTTTTTAAAAGAAATTCAAACTTCCAGCTAATAGTTGAACAGATAAATATGACAAAATTTCATGTTTACTGTACCAAGCAGACAAAAATGCTGACATGCTTTGTGTAAATAATTTAGACATTAAACGACAGAATAAAGCTTTTTAGGACAATCACAAAACCACACAAGACCAGCACATATTAACATAAGCTTGGTGTCTGTAATTCGAGTGGTTGAAGTGTTTGGTTAGGAGTCCAGGGCTTAACTCTCTCTCTGAGTTCAAATCCTGCTGACTATGTTTCTCATCCTTGCTGACTTTTACCAGTACCTACAGAATAGAGTAAGGGTCACTGGACCTGAAACGTGAACTCTAATTTCTCTCCACAGATGCTGCCAGAACTGCTGAGTTTCTCCAGCAATGTCTGTTATTGTTTTAGTTTTCATACCCAATAGATTATTGGTCAAATAGAGTATTAAAGCTATCTTGCACTATTTAGACTCTCAAATACTGCAGATGATGGAAATTTGACATGAAACCAGAAAGTGTTGGAGAAACTCATCAAATCTGTCAGAACCTGAATTGAATTGAATTAACTTTATTGACACATGTACGCATGAGTACAGCAAGAAGTTTACAAGCCGTCACTTATGGCGCTACCTTAGGTATAAAGGTACCTGAGTACAGGTTCTGAGTATAGATTCT
The DNA here is from genome assembly GCF_037043375.1 of Chiloscyllium plagiosum. Taxonomy (NCBI): domain Eukaryota; kingdom Metazoa; phylum Chordata; class Chondrichthyes; order Orectolobiformes; family Hemiscylliidae; genus Chiloscyllium; species Chiloscyllium plagiosum. Next base: position 59,863,026 of record NW_028270148.1, read on the forward strand.
TACAAAAAAAATTAGAAAAATGAAGAAATAAGAAGCTTAACGTTACAGGCCTTCAAAGATACAAAATCATAGCAGAATAACAGAACATTTTATGGCTCTGGGCTGGAGGATCCAAACTCAGAAGTACGGACAATACCATGACACCACAAGAGCTCTCAACGTTAGTCTGCGTTCTGGTTTACAAGTTCAGTGACATTTCCATCATGCCATCATTTATCCCACATCCTTTTCTCTGCTTAGTTTAAGAGCCTAACTGATTATCAGCAGTGGAGAGCAGACAAGTAGTGCATGCTACGACGGAGAGCTGCGGTTCTTGTGGCATAATGGTATTGTCCCTACCTCTGAGCCAGGTGGTGTGGGTTCAAATTCCACTGACACTGGAATGTACAATGACATACCTGAATAGGTTAATTAGAAATATCAATGAATGAAGTAGAACTACTTGTCTTATGTAAAAAGAGGCAGTTTATTACATTGTAGCAATAGGCACAAGTTACATGAACTAATTAAGCATGTTTACTTAAGACAATTGGGGCTAGAGATGGTATTTTATCTTCATCACACCAAACTGCCTGATTTTCCACCAAAACTGTATAATATCTTCAGATTGGATGCAGTCCAATACAACTTCAATATTAACACTTTCAGAATCGTTCCTATACTTCATGCACAGCACCACTCCCTGCAAACATCAATGATTTCAACCAATTATTCCATCACTAAGCACTCCCACAGACTCAAACACAGTCAAAAGACCAGATTACAGTCCAACAGGTTTAATTAGAAGCACTAGCTTTCGGAGCACTGCTCCTTCATCAGGAGGTTATGGAGTGTAATATTATAAGACTCAAAATTTATAGCAAAAATTGACAGTGTGATTTAACTGAAATTATGTATTGAAAAAGACCTGGATTTTTAAAGTCTCTCATCTGTTAGAATGACCATGCTGGTTTCAGTTCTTCCATATTTAAATCACAATATTCTTTTAAAAGTTACATACTCAAGTGAACTTTAACAATTGGTGTCATGTTGGCCCAGATAATGTATTGAAGGTGTGAGCTTCCTTATGTGAGACTGTCTGTGCCACAATGGTCAGACTGATTTACGGATTTACAGAATCGTACATGGATTCATGCAGTTTTTGAGCAAAGTAAAATGTAATTCTGCAAGTACAGATTCACCCCACAAATTGATAAATGTGTGTGTGCATATGGATGTGTGTGGGGTTGTGGGGGAGGTTATTGGTGTCTGTGAGATAGTGTGTGTATGTGTGTGAGTGGCAGTATAAAGGGGTATATGTCTATGAGAGGGTGCATGTGGGAGTGTATGTGTGAGCGTATGAGGGAGGGTCTGCATGAGTGTGTGTGTCTGTAGGAGTGTGTGTATGTGTGTGTCAGGGGATGGTGGGTGGGTACATTCTACTATTTGTAATATCCACGTATTGTGCCTCCCTGCTACCAGCAATTAATAAGAAGACTTCAGAATTTTATGCATCTGTACATATTGTACATAATGTGTCAATAGTAAAGCAGCAGTTTAGTTATCTGCTTATTTATAATGCTACTGTGATAAATTGAATTCAGAATTTAAGGCATTGGGGAACACAAGTACATTGTACGCTTTCATCAGAAAGTGATTTTTAAAAAAAAGAAACTTAAATTACTGACGCTAAAATGTAGAAACTTTGAATCCATGGTATTTAGGAAACAGGGGACCAATTGACAATTTGAAGCTCCGCTTAAGACTCATAGATTTGCCATTTAGACATATCCTTCAGCAATGAAGCACCTTTTCAGTTCAGAACACAGCCATGTCCATTATTGTTTAATTCACTCTGACATACAATCCTTGCACATAAATGCAGTTCCTGAACTATGGGCATCCATGAGAGACCAGCACATAAACTGTTCTGATGTGTGAAATTCCATTTGCTATAAATCTTCAAAAAGTCATTTCGATAGTCCTCTTTGACAAAAGTCAACAGAAGGAGATCATCAACCTGGGTTTATGCTCACAAAAAGGAAATGTTTTCTGCCTGATTTCCTAAAACCCACTAAGAGTTATTACCAAGCCATTATCAAAGTGCTTTGTGAATTAGAACTCTCCAGCTTTGAGAGCAAGGGCACTGAACAATTCGGCACATATGGAAAATTATATCTCATTTATTTTTCAACAACTTTAGAGTGCAAAATAAATACAATGGTATTGTGAAGTCTCAAGTAAAAACATTAATATTATATAACTGCATTTACCAGTTTGGATTAATTACCTTATGCATATAGAAGAAAGGTCACAGTTAACAAGAGGCTCAAATTCCCCACCAGAGACTAGAAATAGGAATCAGGACTCTTTTGGGTCCTAAATGTATCTGAGATGAGAAATAGATTAAAGTCAAGATTGTCACATGGTTGAGTTCTTATTTGAACCTTTGGAGACTGGTTCCACCTGCCAGATAAGGAAGGTGGCAGGTTCTCAAAACAGGAGAGGCAGTCAGAGATCATCCAAACAGTACAAGAAATTGGGAAAGTAGCTCAACAAGAAAGTACTGTCTCAGCCACTTTTTGACAACTTTAATAAACGTGAACAACAGTCAGGTCACCACTGTGGGTGAGGGCTTGGTTGGGAGGGATTAGGAGGGGGTGAAGCAGGGAATGGGACAGCTTTTAGCTCTGCCCCCACTGAGACAGGGAGGACCTCAGCGCCTCCTGGGAGCACGGGCAACCCAGCCTACTTCTGGCACATAATCTGGTACCCAAACTACATTAGCAAGAAATGTACAGGTCAGAGTATTTTGTGTTGCTAAGCACAAGACCTTCCACTACTTAATAAAGGGGGGGGATGTTAGGACATGGTTGATAGTATCATAAAGCAACCATTTGCTCATTGTCTTGTAATATTCAAATTAAAATGTTTTTGTTTACACATTTTATAAATAGAGTATGTTTTTGGAGAAAAACGTTTCCACATATAGACTTGGACATTGAATATGGAGCAATATGTCAGATGTTGACTGAGACGGGGAGCTTTCATTGAGTTCCTACTTTACCTTTTGTTAATATCACTCTCATGGGCCAGCACCATATCATTCCTACGATTTCACTGAAGACCAGCGTGCTGAAGGTTAGTGATGGATAAAACCTTAGTAAGGGCAACTGTAATTTGGTTTAAGACTGCAGACATCTCCGTCCAGATAAAAACAAACTTGCATGTTTATTCCCAATATGCAATTTGCAGAATTGGCAATGTCTGACTGCTTACTTACTTTCTATGCAATGCTTAGACAGTCACAAGCTACACACCACATTATTATTCTCTTAAGTCACACTTTTTTAATGAAGTGATTTTACAGAAAATGCTAAGCATTGTTGTAGGGCTTTTATTCTGATGCTGATATACATTAATATTTATTATCCAATAATTATAGGTCCATAACCATCCAAGCATCTAATGTAGAACTACAAATAGGATGTAAAGAAATATTGCTACACTAATTAATTCATGTACAGCTTTTATTGGTTGGCATTATTATTGATATGCTGAATCTTAATTAGAATTCAGTCTAATGCAAAGTGGACACTTTACATAATCCACAGTTGATTACCGCAAAGGACAAATGCAATTGGAAAAATTAAATTATCAGAAAGGTTGTCATTGTAAATAACTCTGAGCTGAACTGCACTTGCAGCACTGTCTTTGCTGGTATATTTTAAAACATGGCAAAGGATCCCTGGGCTGGAGATTCATGATGACCCACTCCATTGACATAACTTTTGCTGGCAGAGAGAAACTATTGTATATACTCACTCAATGCAAACTAAACTCTTGTCTTGCACATTGGCTAGCAGTGCTTGAAAGAGTGCATCGGAATTAACCTCTCCACCAAGCAAAAATCCAACATTCAAAGGCAGATTGGGATCTTATTGAGAATCTAAAAAAGCACTATTTTAAAGACTCTAATGCACAGTGGAGCCATTCCAACTAGGGATGTTAATCTTCCTCTTCAAGGTTCAAATACTTCTCTCAAGTAAAGGTTTGCAGACTTGAGAAGTCTTCAAAGAGTTTCAGGTCATGTCTAACTAGCATTTCATCAGCTGCAGTTTTTCAAGAGTTAGAAGATATAATTTCCCAGTCTCTTATACAGCCATTAACATAGGGATGGTAGTTCTGCCTATAGCCCTTCACGTTATCTGAAATATAAAGGTCAAGTTTCTGTTTTCTGCTTGCTACTGCAATGTACATCATAGACTGGAATGAAATTTAGGCAACAGTAACTAGAACCAGATGAAATTACTTTGAAATATCAGATACTGTGAATTACTAGTGGAACATAACATTTCAAATGCCAAAGTTGAGAATCATTAAAATGGAATAACATAATGGTTTATTCAGTTTCAAACAGTTTGTAGCCAAAGACATAGATGAATTATTAATGTGGGGATGTAGGAAATAGAACATTTTCAGATGTATGAAATATTAGAAACCTTTCAATGATAATTTGTTTTGATTCTTCCAAACTCAAAGGTACTGCCTTATTATGGGGACCCTCGTTCTGCATTGGGTGCCCTCAGTTGCCTCACAGAAGCGATTATTTTTTATGTATGATAATTTTGATGAATTATTTCCCACAGAGGCATCACAGCAAAATCTAGTTCTCTCCTGACACAATATTCCCACATTCTCCATCATAAACCATTGCAAAGCGCTTGTGTGAAAATCCTGCCTACTTCCCTCTGCAAGTCTACAGGACTTTAATTAAGTTTGGTCACACAACTGCTTCTTACTGCTCTCTTTGGTTAGGATGAATTAACTCAACATCAATTCAAGCTTTAAAAAACTAATGCAATAACTAAAGTGTCTAAAGTTGACCTTCCAATCTACTTCAGAGGTAAAAAAATTCATCCAGTGCAGTTAGTTATGCATGCAAACATGGATGCTAGTTGTCGATAAATGTATACCACAAAAACCAGCAGCTAAAAAGCTGGATAATCTGTCGTCTTTGATATTTGTGGGAGAATTGCTGATCATGACGCCAGACAAATTTCCTCCACTTTTCAAATTATTCCTTGAGGTACTTAATTATTTGGCTGGCTGATAATTTCCCATTGGATTGCAGAAGGTCTATGTTCTGAAAATTCTGCTTCTGGTTGTCGAGGTAAGTGAGGCTGCTCAACTTGGAAAGAAATAATGGAGCAACTGCTTTAATCCAATTTACTTTACAGCAATACTATTGAGATGATGACAGCTATTGTCAATATCATCAAGTCATTGTCAATATCATCAAGTCAGTGTGTTCCATTGGAAGGCTGGAATTTTCCACAAAGGTTACAAGCTAACTCAGTTCTAAAATGCTTGAGAGAATTCCTTTCACAACTGTAACCTAGTTAGCAGTATTTTGTCTCTAAGTAAGAAGATTGCAGATTCAAATTCCACTTCAGAAACTTGAAGATGCTGAAGAAGATTCTCATATTTCAATCAAAATTCATGGTAATGTAGGTCATTTAGTCATTATCACACTGCTGTTTATGAAAGCTTGCTGTACACAATTTAACTGACACACTTCCAACTTTGCAGCAACTATGACGACATTTCAAACTTACTTCAAAAATAGACCACAAAGTACCTTAGATCTCCCAAGACAATGAAAGATTCTAACTAAGTGTGAGTCTTTCTTTCCTTTCTTTCATACAGTCATAGATTTCCTATTTAGAAGAGGCTGTAGAAACCCTCTTCTTTATGACAGGCTAGTCAATCAAAAAAGTGCAGCACTAAATTCTGTCAAGCAGCTGAAAGCAGAAATCCTTTAACCATCTAAAATAATATTGAAGAAGCATTCATGGTTCACCACTTACCAAGTAATGTCATATTCAGTGAGTAACAGCAACATCTAATCATTGTGTTTGACTTAAAGCAGTCAGTGAAACTCTGCAACTTGTATCAGAGTTCATTCTTCCAAAAGGGATTCACTTTGAAGGAGTGGGAGATGAGAGTCCAAAGTTTCATCTGAGCATCGAGGCATGTTTTAATATCATTGTAGATTGCAGCTTGTTGACACAAGCTAAAAGAATTACAAATGTTACAGTGTTATTTTCACATGGAAGAATGCATTTATTTTCCTTATTATCAATGATATTATATTTAATAGAGGCTTTTATTAGATGGTGAGATATTTTATTTTTCTTCAAGGAAGGTACAATATTTTCCACTGATACGTGATTTACTAATATAGAATTCAAAATAACACTTTTTTTTTGTATTTATTCAATACTTCCACCACCAGGAAAACACCCATGTGTCCAGTGAACAAGTTACAAACAAAGCCTGATAAAGGCAATGCTAATATGAAGGGGGAGGGTAGAGATTAAATCAAAAAAGATTTGGAGGAGGAAATAAAGCACTCCATACCCACAGTCCCCACCTTTCCCTAAAGGCATCAAGAGCAAGAACAACACTTGGTACATGTGACAGCAGTAAATAAATTAGTCAATCAATCAAAATAATGGATAATATGTGAGTGACTCTGGAATATACATGCAGTTGCACAAAAGATACGTGAGGGGCAGGATTGGCTGGGGCTGGGGGGAGTGAGGCCTTATATTTAGGGATGATTTAAGCAATTTTAGGAATAAAGCTACTGTTGCTAAGCACGTGCCCTCCTCAGCACCCACTCTCCTCCCTTCCTATTTTGGAGGCTGCAAATTACTTTGTGACCCCAAGCCATGCGGAAAAAGCAAACAAAACTTTAGACAAGATCACATGTCAGTCAGGCATGCACTCCCAAAAGGAAACTGCAGCCCTAGGTGTTACATTTTTGAAGCAAAGTATCAAACATGGTACAGCTGCAAGCCAGGATTCACAGTGTACAACAGAGGAAATAAATCTTATGCATTTGAATGCAAACTGTGTTGCATCCTTGTTTGCTATTTGTTACAACTGAACAGGAACCAGTCATAAAATGGAAAGAAATAATTTTAGAAGGATTGAGTATGAAACAATAGGAGATGTGATGTGTCTGTTTTAAAAAAAAAAGGTATAGTTCCCACTGCTTGAAATGCATCTAGAATTGATCACTGGTACAGAGGAACCTTGATTATCTGAAGGACATGGATGGGGAGTATTTCATTCGTTTAATCGAATTCCGGATAATCGAATGCCAGATAATAGCCCAGCATCGGGACCTTGCAATCTTGTTTGGATAATCCGAAATTCGATTAAACAAATGCCGAATAATCAAGGTTCCTCTGTATACCATACCATATTACTATGTCAAGACTGATCTTACTTCCTCATGAGTTTTTTCACCGTTTTACTGTTTTAACCTCCCTGACATTGTGGTGCAGACTGCAGCCCTTTTTCAGTGCAACATTATGCAGCCTGCAGTAAATGAAAACTATTTTGTAAACCTTGAAACGTTTGTCCTGTAAGATTAGTCAAAATCAGTTCACACTTACGCAGATAACAGCACAGGTATACCACACCTTCATTTGAACTTCGTTCTAGCTCTGTCAAGGTTAGTACTTTGTTATCAGCATTGTGGCCTCTAAGTTGTGTATGTCTGTTCAGAATATGCAATGAAATACCCTGGCTACACACAACCAACTTTAATTCTAAACTCAATTGTGCACAGCTGTGTTGCAATCTTAATCTTTTAATTACTCCCTGCCAATTTTGGTTAAATATAGATAGTACAGTGGCTCAGTATTTAGCACTGCTGCTACACAGCATCAGGGATCAGGGTTCGATCCTAGTCTCGGGCGACTGTATGGATTGTGCACATTCTCCCCGTGTATGCATGGGTTTCCTCCAGGTGCTCCGGTTTCCTCCCAGCATCCAAAGATATGCAGGTCAGGTGGATTGGCCATGCTAAATTGGCAATAGTGTTGGAGGTACGTGCACACTAGGTGGGTTAGCTCTGGTAACTGTGGGGTTAAAGAGAGAGGATGGGGGGTTGGGTTTGAGTGTGATGTTCTTTGGAGAATCAGTGCAGACCTGATGGGCTGAATGACCTCTTTCCACACTGTCAGGATTCTACAGCTCAATCAGGGTGCAGTGCAAAAAGAGGCCTTGCAGAAAAAAGAGCAATTAAAATGAACATTGATTGTCAGTAATCACGGTTTCTTAGCATACCTTGATCTTCCTGAGATTTTCTTCCATTCTTCCTTCAAATATGGGCAACATGAACAATTATCTTAACAGAAAAATGTCATGGGAGCATTCAGAAAAGAAGTCACTAACATACATATCCAGAAGGTATGCAAAAAAAAGCCTCAAAAATATTGATCCGAGCAATCCCTGCCAAATGGAGGTGACACAGATTACTGTTAATAATGCTCCAGACTTTGGAAAAGAATGCAGTCCTGCAAACTTGTGCTGCTTTCTCAGATTAGCCTGTGGTTAAAGTGCTAAATCAAAGAGAGATTTTGATTATATGGAGAAACTGGAGAAGCTATATCATTCTTCTTACAGGTGGGGAGGTTAGGGTGAGATTTCATCGAGATGTTCAAATTATGAGAGATTTTGATAAATAGGAAGATATTGTTTCTACTGGCAAAGGGTAGGTAACAGAGGACATCTTTGTGGTGATTGACAACATAACCTGAGGGATATTGCGAAAAACCTCTATACAGCAAGTTGACCTGGCCTGGAATGCACTCTGTGATAGGATAGTCGAAGCATTTTCAGTGATACCCTTAAAAGTGGAATTGGAGGGGGATCCAAGAGGGCAGTGGTCTGAATGGTGTGCTTTGATGGGCTCTGCATCACAGCACACAAAAAGTAGCGCTGTAACCCAAACCACTCAAGTCATTCCATTAAAATTCAGTGTTGGAATAGTCATAGGATCTTTAGTAATCCCGTTTGTGTCGACTGGAAATAACAAAATGGAAAAGGATCGAGTAAGTCCCAGCACAAGGGGCACCTGTTGGAAACATTGAGTTTGCCCACAGCCAGGGCTGTGAACAACCCTCCCAGTTTGATGGACCTGTTTACTAACCAGGCCTTTGTCACGGAGCTCACAAAGTTGTGCGAAAAGATCAAAGACACAATCGAAGGAAAGTTTAATCGTAAGTTGGACTCACTCTCCACCGTAATTCAAAAACATGAGCATCAACTTGAAAACCTTGTGAAGAGAGCTGATGAGATCGAGGGTCTATCCACAGTGGCAGAGACCGTGATTGGTTCATCAAAAGATCAGATCTATGTCCTTGAAAAGCAGCTCTATAACTTATTGGATCAGGTTGACGATCTTAAGAATAGGGGCAGGAGGAAGAATGTCCGTATCGTTGGAATGCCGGAGGGGATAGAAGGCGGTCAGGCAGTGAGTCTTTTCGAGAACTGGCTGCCAAGATTCCTCACTTAGAAGTTGAAGTGGGTGAAAATTGAAAGAGTTTACTAGGTTAAGGTGCACAGGTCAGGTTCAGACCAGCATCCCCGTCCTGTCCTCATGCAGTTTCACAACTAAGGGGACAAACAAAGAGTCATGGAAGGCTCTAGAATGCAGGGAAAATACCTAAAGGCTTTAATTCATGAGGGCTCCAGAATTATGTTCTTACAGGACGTTTCAGCAGCAATGATTTGGAAAAGGAAGTCTTTTGATGATATCAAGAAAAGGCTAAGGGAACTAGGGATTCAGTATTCTTTAAGGTACCCAGCGGGCTTCAGTTTGCTTTCATTGGATCTGCACATTCATTCAACTCTCCAGAGAAATTTTGTGGACATGTTAAGTTAGACTGAATGGTTTAATAGGTACAATTAATAGTGTGTTTTTTTCTCTTAAAGAAAGTTCTGTTGGGTTTTTTTTGTATTAACCAGCATTAAATTATAGGTAGGGACAGGCAGAGTACTCACTTTTAACTTCTTCATTAACATTACTCTTTTTCCTCTTTCTTTTCTTGTGTCTGTGGTGTGGCTCAAGCTAGAAGGAGTTAAGAAGGTGGCTGTGAAAATTACATGCCTATCTATGGGCAGCTCAAGCCCAGTTTTTGTGTTCAATTGCCAAGCAATGGGGAAGAAGGTAAGGTTTTGGGATGTATTGGTGCCCCTGGTGGGTGGGTGGGTGGGGGGATGCAGGGTGGTAAGTTCCCCTATTCAGTGCCATTGGTGACTAGTATTTTGTTTTGGTTTTTGGTACTTGTTGTACATAGCTCTTGAAAGTTTTGAAATTTTACTAGCTGTCGTTGTTTTAGTTTGTTTAGTTTTTAGATTCCATGAACCTCTTTTCTTTGAGGCTCAGCGATTTGTAATTCAAGTTCTTCCTCTCTGGAGTCTAAATTTTGCCACAGAATGTTATGGCTCATGACATGTTTAAATGGTGTACCTGGAACATTAAGGGGAGCCATTCGCCAGTCAAGAAGAAAAGGGTACTTTTCTGTCTCAAAAAGGAGAGGGTGGATTTTGCCTTTTTGCAGGCGATACACCTGAATGATAAGGAACATTTGAAATTACAACAGGGTAGGTTTGATCGGTTTTATTTTTCATCTTTTAATACCAGGAGTAGGGGAGAATCTTGTTAGGAAGAATCTCCCATTTAAGTTACTAGATTGCATTAAAGACATGCATGGGAGGTTCATAATTCTCAAAGCTTCAATATATGGAGAATAACAACATATTTTGAATGTTTACTGCCCTCCGGCCCATCCCCTTAAACTCCTGGTAGATGCATTTTCTAAACTGATTAACCTTGCATCGCAGCACATTATCATAGAGGTTGATTTCAACTATCTTATGGATCCCACAGTAGACAGAACGCCCAAAGGCCCCCCAGATCCTCTTTATAGTCTAAACAATTGGTGGATTTATGTGTAGAATTAGGGCTGGTGGATGCCTGGAGGCATCTCCACCCCACAGGTAGAGATTTTACATTCTTTTCCAACCCACACAAGTGTCACACCAGGATTGATCTCTTTCTAACCTTTGCAGCACTCTTGGACTCAGTGGCATCTTGTACAATTGGGGATATTATCATCTCTGGTCACACAGCAGTATACTTATTGGTTAAGATTAAGGGCAATATAACAGGTCTGAGACACTGCAAAATGGATCTCTTTATTCTTAAGGATAGTAAGTTCTTTGAGTATTTCTCCAATGAATTGAGGGCTTTCTTAACCATTAATACAGACTCGGCAGTACTCCATCCATTCTATGGGAAACTGCTAAAGCTTATGCCAAGGGGAACAATAATTTCTTATTCTGCCAGTAGGAAGCGGTAGAAGGCAGAGCAGCAATGCTTGCTCAAATCGTTGTTGAAGGCAGCCGAGAAGTCATATTTTAATAGACCCTTAGTGGCTAAGCTACAGAGGGTCACAGCACTTTGGTCTACATTGAACTCCATGCTCACACAAACAGCCAAGAAGGAACTTTTGCAAAATAAAGGTTGTTTGAGCATGTCGATAAACTGGGCAAGTACTTAGCGTATCTTGCCAAGAAAAAGAGTGCCCCCACAAGACATTACCTCAGTTAGGGAAGGGACTGGAACCCTTACCTGCGATTCTCAAAAGATTAATGTGCCACTTCAGAGATTTTACTCTGAATTATATCAGTCTGAGGGTTTTGAGGATGGGCATGTTAAGATGGAGGCTTTTTTCAAGAACCTGGATCTTCCAGGTGTAACCACCGAACAAGAGTCTTTCCTTAACACCCCTATATCAGTGCAGGAGGTGCAGGAACCTGTGAATCAGCTTTAGAGTGGAAAGTTCACTGATGGACTGCTCAGTGAATTTTATAAAGAATTTATAAACACGCGTCAGGACCAATGTTTAATATGTTCAATCACTCGCACAGTCACAATTGCCTCCCACCATCCTTAAGAGAGGCTTATTATTCTTATTCTCTCTTATTCTTAAGAAAGGGAAGACCCCAGAGGACTGTGCCTCCTATAGGCCAATCTCGCTTTTAAATGTTGATGTCAAAATCCTTTCTAAGACTCTTGCACTAAGGCTGGAAACCGTGCTGCCTACCATTGTCAAAGAGGAACAGATGGGCTTTATATAGGGCTGCAGGTCTTCCAACAATATTAGGAGATTACTCATTATGATCCAAGCATGTCAACAACAACCTATACAAGGATTAGTGATCTCTCAAGATGCAGAGAAAGTGTTTGATCGGGTTGAGTTCCATATCTTTTCTATACTCCTGAACGGCGTGGTGTAGGTAAAGCCTTTATAATGTGGGTAAGGGTCTTTTACAGTGATCCTCTGGCTGCAGTTCTCACCAATGATTTGCGACCCAGCAATTTTAATATTTTTAGGAGCAGCCAACAAGGTTGTACCCTCTCGCCATTGATTTTTATTTTGGTGACTGAGCTGCTGGCAGAGGCCATTTGTAGGGACCCCAACCTAACGTGGGATTAAACTCACACAAGATTACCACTAGTGGTAAGGGTCACCACTCAGGGTTACCACTAGTGTCCCCGCTGACTGCATCTGACGGAAGTGCATCCAACTCCAATTCCTCAAAAACTACATTAGGGAACTGGAGCTGGATGAACTTCAGATCATTCAGGAAGGGAGGGGGTTATTGAGAGGATTTACAGGGTGGTAGTCACACCTCAGGTACAAGAAGAAAGTAGATGGGTTACCATCAGGGACGGGAAGGGAACTGGCAGGCAGTGCAGGGATACCCTGTGGCCATTCCCCTCAACAACTACTATATCGTTTTGGGGGGATGACTTACCATGGGTAAGCAATGGAGCACAGGTCTCTGGCACAGAGTCTGTCCCTGCTGCTCAGAAGGGAAGGGGGAAGAGAAGCAGAGCATTAGTCATTGGGAACTCCATAGTTAGGGGGACAGAAAGGAAGCTGTATGGGAACGAGAGAGACTCACGGTTGGTGTGTTGCCTCCCAGGTGTCAGAGTTTGTGATGTCTCTGATCGTGTTTTCGGGATCCTTGAGGGGGAGAGCGAACAGCCCCAATTCATGGTCCACATTGGCACCAACGACATGGGTAGGAAGAGAGTTGGAGATTTAAGGCAGAAATTCAGGGAGCTAGGGTGGACACTTAGAGCTAAGACAAACAGAGTTGTTATATCTGGTTTGTTGCCCGTGCCTTGTGCTAGTAAGGTGAGGAATAGGGAAGGAGAGGAGTTGAACACGTGGCTACAGGGATAGTGCAGGAGGGAACGCTTTAAATTCCTGGATAACTGGGGCTCCTTCTGGAGTAGGTGGGACTTCTAAACACAGGATGGTCTACACCTGAACCAGAGGGGTACCAATATCTTGGGGGGGAGATTTGCGAATGCTCTCTGGGTGGGTTGAAACTAATTCAGCAGGGGGGATGGGAACCCAAATTGTAGATTGAGTATACAGGAGGTTGAGAGTAGTGACATCCGAAATAGGGTTTCAAGGCCGTATGAGGGCACCGGCAAGCAATAAGTTAGCTTGAAGTGTATCTACTTCAACGCCAGGAGCATCTGAAATGAGGTGGGTGAGCTTTAACATAGGTTGGTTCCTGGGATTTAGATGTTGTGGCCATTTCAGAGACAAGGGTAGAGCAGGGGTAAGAATGGTTGTTGCACGTTCCGAGATTTAGATGTTTCGGTAAGAACAGAGAAGAGGGGAAGGTGTGGCATTGTTAGTCAGGACAGTATTATGGTTGCAGAAAGGATGCTTGAGGACTCATCAACTGAGGTAGTATGGGCTGAGGTCAGAAACTGGGAAGGAGAGGTCACCCTATTGGGAGTTTTCTATAGGCCTCCGAATAGTTCCAGAGACGCAGAGGAAAGGATAGCAAAGATAATTCTGGATTGGAGCAATAGCAACAGAGTGGTTGTTTTGAGGTCTTTAACTTTCCAAATATTGACTGGGAATACTATAGTTCAAGTAATTTAGATGGGTCATTTTTTTGTCCAATGTGTGCAGGAGGGTTTCCTGACACAGTATGTAGACAGACCAATAAGGGGCGAGGCCTATTTAGATCTGGTTCTGGGTAATGAACCTGGCCAGGTGTTAGATTTGGAGGCAGGTGAGCACTTTGGCGAAAGCGACCACAATTCAGTAATGTTTACCTTAGTGATGGAAAGGGATAGATATTACCACAGGTTTTGAGTAATAGCTGGGTGAAAGGTAATTATAATGCGATTAGGTAAGATTTAGGAAGCATAGGATGGGGAAGGAAAATGCAGGGCATGGGCACAATTCAAGGAGCTTATTCAAGGAAGAGCTACTGCGGGTCTTTGACAAGTATGTACCTGTCAGTCAGGGAGGAAGTTGTCGAGCGCGGGAGCTGTGGTTTACTAAGGAAGATGAATCTCTTGTCAAGGGGAAGAAGGCTTATGTCAAGATGAGATGTGAAGACACAGTTAGAGCCTGAGAGTTACAGGTTAGCCAGGAAGGACCTAAAGAAAGAGTGAAGAAGAGCCAGGAAGGGACATGAGAAGTTGATGATGGATAGGATCAAGGAAAACCGTAAGGTTTTCGATAGGTATATCAGGAATAAAAGAATGACGAGAGTAAGATGAGGGCCAATCAAAGATAATAGTGGGAAGTTGTGCATGAAGTCAGAGGAGACAAGGGAAGAATTAAATGAATATTTTTGTTAGTATTCACACTAGAAGGAGACAATGTTGGCAAGGTGAATACTGAGATACAAACTTCTGGACTAGATGGGATTGAGATTCACAAGGAGGGGGTGTTAACAATTCTGGAAAGTGTAAAAATAGATAAGTCCCCTGGGCCAGATGAGATTTATCTTAGAATTCTCTGGGAAGCCAGGGAAGAGATTGCCAAGCCTTTGGCTTTGATCTTTATGTCATCATTGTCGACAGGAATAGTGCCAGAAGACTAGGATAGCAAATGTTGTTCCCTTGTTCAAGAAGGGGAGTAAAGACAACCCTGGTAATTATAGGCCAGTGAGCCTTACTTCGGTTGTGGGTAAAGTGTTAGAAAAGGTTATAAGAGATGGGATTTATAATCATCTGGAAAGGAATAAGTTGATTAGGGATGGTCAACATGGTTTTGTGACTCACAAACCTTCTTGAGTTCTTCAAGAAGGTGACAAAAACAGGTTGATGTGGTGTATATGGATTTCAGTAAGGCATTTGATAAGGTTCCCCATGGTAGGCTATTGCACACAAAATGGAGGCATGGGATTGAGGGTGATTTAGCAGCTTGGATCAGAAATTGGCTAGCTGAAAGAAGACAGAAGGTGGTGGTTGATGGGAAATGTTCATCTTGGAGTTCAGTTATTAGTGGTGTACCGCAAGGATCTGTTTTGGGTCCACTGCTGTGTGTCATTTTTATAAACAACCTGGATGAGGGCAGAGAAGGATGGGATAGTAAATTTGCAGATGACACTAAGATTGGTAGAATTGTGGATAGTGCAGAAGGATATTGCAGGTTACAGAGGAACATATATAAGCTGAAGAGCTGGGCTGAGAGGTGGAAAATGGAGTTTAATGAAGAAAAGTGTGAGGTGATTCACTTTGGAAGGAGCAATAGGAATGCAGAGTACTGGGCGAATGGTAAGATTCATGGTAGTGTAGGTGAGCAGAGAGATCTCAGTGTCCATGTACATAGATCCCTCAAACTTGCTACCCAGGTTTAATAGTGTGGTTAAGAAGGCTTATGGTGTGTTAGCTTTTATTAGTAGAGGGATTAAGTTTCAGAACCATGAGGTTATGCTGCAGCTGTACAAAACTCTGGGGTGGCCGCACTTGGAGTATTGCGTACAGTTCTTGTCACCGTATTATAGGAAGGGTATGAAAGCTTTGGAAAGGGTTCAGAGGAGATTTACTAGGATGTTGCCTGGTATGGAGGGAAGGTCTTATTAGGAAAGGCTGAGGGACTTTAGGCTGTTTTCGTTGGAGAGAAGAAGGTTGAGAGGTGACTTAATTGAGACACATAAGATAATCAGAGGATTAGATAGAGTGGAAAGTGAAAGCCTTTTTCCTCAGATCACGATGGCTAGCACGAGGGGGCATAGCTTTAAATTGAGGGGTGATAGATATAGGTGGATGGCAGTTACAGGAAGGAAGGAAGGAAAGTCTCAGATACAGTCACATAGATGGGTTAACTCCAGGAAACTTAAGAGAGGTAGGCAGCGATTGCAGGAGTCTTTTGTGGATATACCCATTTCAAACAGGTATGCTGTTTTGGAAAACGTAGGGGGTGATGGATTCACAGGGGAACGTAGCATGAACAGCCAAATTTCTGGTATGGAGACTGGCTCCAATGCAACGAGGGGTACATCGGGTTTCAAGAGATCAATTGTGTTGGGAATTCTCTAGTCCGAGGTACAGACAGATATTTCTGTGGCCAGCAGCGAAAAAGCAGAATGGTGTGTTGCTTCCCTGGTGCCAGGATCAAGGATGTCTCAGAGAGGGTGCAGAATGTTCTCACGGGGAAGAGGGGCCAGCAGGAGGTCATTGTCCACATTGGAACCAACGACATTGGAAGGGAAAAGGTTGAGATTCTGAAGGGACATTACAGAGAGTTAGGCAGAAATTTAAAAAGGAGGTCCTTGAGAGTAGTAATATTTGGATTACTCCCGGTGCTACGAGCTAGTGAGGGCAGGAATAGGAGGATAGAGCAGATGAATGCATGGCTGAGGAGCTGGTGTATGGGAGAAGGATTCACATTTTTGGATCATTGGAATCTCTTTTGGGGTAGAAGTGACCTGTACAAGAAGGACGGATTGCACTTAAATTGGAAGGGGACTAACATACTGGGGACTAACATACTGGCAGGGAAATTTGCTAGAGCTGCTCAGGAGCATTTAAACTAGTATGGTGGGGGGATGTGATCCAGGGAGATAGTGAGGAAAGAGATCAATCTGAGACTGGTACAGTTGAGAACAGAA
The DNA here is from genome assembly GCF_037043375.1 of Chiloscyllium plagiosum. Classification (NCBI taxonomy): domain Eukaryota; kingdom Metazoa; phylum Chordata; class Chondrichthyes; order Orectolobiformes; family Hemiscylliidae; genus Chiloscyllium; species Chiloscyllium plagiosum. The sequence continues at coordinate 59,879,814 of NW_028270148.1, forward strand.
GCAAGTCAAACAGTCAGGGCAGGCAGGGACAAGGTAGGACTAATAAATTAAACTGCATTTATTTCAATGCAAGGGGCCTAACAGGAAAGGCAGATGAACTCAGGGCATGGTTAGGAACATGGGACTGGGATATCATAGCAGTTACAGAAACATGGCTCAGGGATGGGCAGAACTGGCAGCTTAACGTTCCAGAATACAAATGCTACAGGAAGGATAGAAAGGGAGGCAAGAGAGGAAGAGGGGTGGCATTTTTGATAAGGGATAGCATTACAGCTGTACTGAGGGAGGTGATTCTCGGAAATACATCCAGGGAAGTTATTTGGGTGGAACTGAGCAACAAGAAAGGGATAAACACCTTATTGGGATTGTATTATAGACCTCCTAATAGTCAGAGGGAAATTGAGAAACAAACTTGTAAGGAGATCTCAGCTATCTGTAAGAAAAATAGGGTGTTTATGGTAGGGGATTTTAACTTTCCAAACATAGACTGGGACTGCCATAGTGTTAAAGGTTTAGATGGAGAGGAATTTGTCAAGTGTGTATAAGACAATTTTCAAATTCAGTATGTGGATGTACCTACTAGAGAAGGTGCAAAACGTGACTTACTCTTGGGAAATAAGGCAGGGCAGGTGACTGAGGTGTCAGTGGGGGAGCACTTTGGGGCCAGCGATCATAATTCTAATGGTTTTAAAATAATGATGGAAAAGGATAGACCAGATCTAAAAGTTGAAGTTCTAAATTGGAGAAAGGCCAATTTTGACGGTATTAGGCAAGAACTTTCGAAAGCTGATTGGGGGCAGATATTTGCAGGTAAAGGGATGGCTGGAAAATGGGAAGCCTTCAAAAATGAGATAATAAGAATCCAGAGAAAGTATATTCCTGTCAGGGTGAAAGGAAAGGCTAGTAGGTATAGGGAATGCTGGATGACTAAAGAAATTGAGGGTTTGGTTAAGAAAAAGAAGGAAGCATATGTCAGGTATGGACAGGATAGATCGAGTGAATCCTTAGAAGAGTATAAAGGAAGGAGGAGTATACTTAAGAGGGAAATCAAGAGGGCAAAAAGGGGACATGAGATAGCTTTGGCAAATAGAATTAAGGAGAATCCAAAGAGTTTTTACAAATACATTAAGAACAAAAGGGTAACTAGGGACAGAATAGAACCCCTCAAAGATCAGCAAGGTGGCCTTTATGTGGTGCCGCAGAAAATGGAGGAAATACTAAATGAGTATTTTGCATCAGTATTTACTGTGGAAAAGGATATGGAAGATATAGACTTTAGGGAAATAGCTGGTGACATCTTGCAAAATGTCCATATTACAGAGGAGGAAGTGCTGGATGTTTTGAAACGCATAAAAGTGGATAAATCCCCAGGACCTGATCAGGTGTACCATAGAACTCTGTGGGAAGCTAGAGAAGTGATTGTTGGGCCTCTTGGAGGTTGGCTAACGTGATGCCTCTGTTTAAGAAGGGTGGTAAGGACAAACCAGGGAACTATAGACCAGTGAGCCCTGACGTTGGTGGTGGGCAAGTTGTTGGAGGGAATCCTGGGGGACAGGATGTACATGTATTTGGAAAGGCAAGGACTGATTAGGTATAGTCAACAAGGCTTTGCGCGTGGGAACTCATATCTCACAAACTTTTTTGAGTTTTTTGAAGAAGTAACAAAGATGATTGATGAGGGCAGAGCAGTAGATGTGATCTATATGGACTTCAGTAAGGCGTTCGACAAAATTCCCCATGGGAGACTGATTAGCAAGGTTAGATCTCATGGAATACAGGGAGAACTAGCCATTTGGATACAGAACTGGCTCAAAGGTAGAAGACAGAGGGTGATGATGGAGGGTCATTTTTCAGACCGGAGGCCTGTGACCAATGGAGTGCCACAACAATTGGTGTTGGGTCAAGGGGGTGAAAACGGTTACCTCAGATTACAAGATCTTGACCAGATGGGCCAATGGGCTAAGAAGTGGCAGATAGGATTTAATTCAGATAAATGCGAGGACCTGTAATTTGGGAAAGCAAATCTTAGCAGGACTTATATACTTAATGGTAAGGTCCTAGGGAGTGTTGCTGAACAAAGAGACCTTGGAGTGCAGGTTCATAGTTCCTTGAAAGTTGAGTCGCAGGTAGGTTGGATAGTGAAGAAGGCGTTTGGTATGCTTTCCTTTATTTGTTAGAGTATTGAGTACAGGAGTTGGGAGGTCATGTTGCAGCTGTACAGGACATTGGTTCGGCCACTGTTGGAATATTTCATGCAATTCTGGTCTCCTTCCTATCGGAAAGATGTTGTGAAACTTGAAAGGGTTCAGAAAAGATTTACAAGGATGTTGCCCAGGGTTGGAGGATTTGAGCTATAGGGAGAGGCTGAACAGGCTGGGGCTGTTTTCCCTACAGCGTCGGAGGCTAAGGGGTGACCTTATAGAGATTTACAAAATTATAAGGAGCATAGATAGGGTAAATAGACAAAGTCTTTTCTCTGGGGTTGGGGAGTCCAGAACTAGAGGGCATAGGTTTAGGGTGAGAGGGGAAAGATATAAAAGAGACCTGCGGGGCAACCTTTTCACGCAGAGGGTGGTATTTGTATGGAATGAGCTGCCAGAGGAAGTGCTGAAGGCTGGTACAATTGCAACATTTAAGAGGCATTTGGATGGGTATATGAATAGGAAGGGTTTGAAGGGATATGGGCCAGGTGCTGGCAGGTGGGACTATTTTGGGTTGGGATATCTGGTCAGCATGGACAGGTTGGACTGTAGGGTCTGTTTCCATGCTGTACATCTCTATGACTCTATCTATGACTCCATGACAGATGTCAGAGGTAGTTTCTTTACTCAAAGAGTAGTAGGGACGTGGAATTCACTGCTTGCAACAGTCATAGACTCGTCAACCTTAAGGGCATTTAAACGGTTATTGGATGAACATACGGACGAGAATGGGATAGTATAAGTTTGATCGGCTTCAGATTGGTTTCACAGGGTGGTGCAATATTGAGGGCTGAAGGGCCTGTCCTGCGTTTTAATGTTCTATGTTCTATTACATTGTATGCAGATGATGTTATCTTTCTGTCGAACCCTGTAGTTTCGGTACTTCATCTGATACAATGTATTAATTCATTTGGCGTCTTTTTGGGTTATAGGGTTAATTTTAGAAAATCAGAGGCCAAGCCTATGGGCAGGAGTCTCCAAACAATATCTGATGTTGAGGGTGAATCTCAGCTTCCTTATACATGGTCACGGGGGGGGAGGGTGGTGGTTGGGGGCGGGGGGCGCGGATGGTGGGGGGGGTGGGTTCCTTTATTAGGTATATTCATCACTCCTGTCTCTGATCAGCTATTACGGGCGAACTTTGTCCACTTATTTGACAAAATCAAACGACACCTTCAAAGGTGGTTCCAATGTCCTGGTTAGGACGGGTAGCTCTAACTAAAATGAATGTCCTGCCATGTCTGTTATACTCGATGTGAAAAACTTGCTTTGATCTTTACTAGACAAACATTCAGGAGACTCAATGGCTAGATCAGCTCTTTTATTTGGCACCATAACGGCCCCTTATCAAGCTAATAAAATTGCAACTGCCCCACAAACAGGAGGGACTGGGCCTTCCAGATATTAAAATCTACCAATTAAGCTCTCTGTTATCCTATGTTAGTGACTGGGCCAGCGGGGACTCTGCTTCAATATGGTTAGATATCGAAACTTCACAGTCAAAGTACCGCCTCCTTAGTTTGCTGTACTTAGACAAAATGAGGACAGTTAAGGAACATTGTCATAATCCAATAGTTATCAATACTGTTGAAGCATGGAGGGCAATGTAGCAGATCGAGGGCAATATAGCCAAAACATCACTTCCTACTCCTATAATTGGTATGCCAGGTTTCCAACAGGGGATAATGGACTCCAGGTTTAAACTCTGGGCAGCTGGGGGTGTGTCTTTCCTAGGTGACTTATTTAAGGGAGAAACAATGATGTCCTTTGATCAAATAACTCATAAGTACGGACTATCTAGTGGAGACCTTTCCCACTTTTTTCAGATCAGGGATTTTAATCAAAAAAGTACCACACTTTTAATCAACCCTTACAGATCCGACACAGGGAAGAGGGTGGTTAGTTCTAAGAACACACTTTGTCAGCACTCTTTATCATTTGTTGGAGGGTGGCCCCTCAGATGAGACTGAGTGGCTTCGTGAGGTCTGTGAGTGCCAGTCGGCGGCAAAATCCCATCTGAGACATGGGAGGACATTTGGGAAAATGCAAGAAAGATTTTGATTTGCAATTGGACTCATGCTCCATAGTTGAAGATTCTCCACAGGGTCCATCTTGTCCCAGATCGCCTCTCAAAGTTTGAAGTGGGAGTATCTTCAACATGTCCTTAAAGTAAAATGAGCACAGGTACTCTCACTCATTGCCTTTAATCCTGCCACAGGCTCCGGACTTATGGAGTGATGTGGTAGATGCAATAGAGAGGATCTTGGGGACTGAATTGGAGATGGACCCAACCTGTCTTCTCCTGAGCCTGCCCAGTGTGCTTCCTTTTGACGTGCATTGGAAAAAAACTTTTTAATATCTTTGTCTTCTGTGCAAGGAAAAACATTTTGTTATGTTTGGGTGTCTGAAAACCATCCCTTCCGCACCACTCCCCGACCCCCCCACCACCCCCCCACCCCGTGTCTTTCAGGTTGGCGTAAGTTAGTTATGGAGCATATCCCTTTGGATTTTCTTACAAGTATGTTGCACCAAAAACCTGAGAATTTTTACAAGACATGGCAGCCCTTTTTGGATTACTTGGATGCAGACTTATGTGTCACTCTACTAAGAGCACTTATACAGCCATGACAAGTGTGCCTAATGAATCTGGTATCCTGAGAGGAAGGATTACAAACAGGTGAATGTGTATCGGTTAACACTCTCAATGGTTGCAAGCTATTGTTTTGTTATGCTGAGCCGTATTATTTATTACATATTTATTTGTTTGTTAACTGAGGTGTTTCTTTATACACATATGTACATGAGTGTAGTTCTGTTCTTTTTGGAATTTTTTTGAGTTGTGTTGTTTTTTTTTTGTTGGTTTATTGTAATGTTAAAAAATCTCTTTTCCAATAAAGATACCTTTAAAAAAGTGGAATTGGATATATTTCCTTATCAAAGGAAGCCTTATGCTGTGCTCTGCAATTATGCTACTGTACAAATTGGGTAGAAATGTTTAGATTGCTTTCCAGTCTGTCACTTGATTGAACATCAAATTCAGCTCAGCTTGGAAACTGTATTTCATGTTCCATCTGAAATATGAATTTGAACTGTGATAATAGGTAACTTTGCCAAGCTGAATCAGTGGTTTTATTTCTGTATTCAATGTATAAATTATTTGCAAGAACTGGAAATCAATCTGAACATTCCTGGTATCGCAGCCAAATTGAACACTGTTCTATCAGTGAGACATATTGAGATCAATTTTCCAGGAAAATGTGTAAGTACACCTCCTACCAGGCATTTGTCAAAAGAGCATTATTGGACTGTTAAATTCATGGGCTTATTTAATTTTGTGGGATCAGCTTTGTTAATATAATCTGGACAATTTCCTGGTGTATCATTCGGGAGCTCATTAGTGGGAGCTGAGAAATCATCTGCAGACAGCCACTACAAATGGTGTTAGGATAAAGTTTAATAAAAGTAAGCATTTAAAAATAGGTAGGCCCATTTAGGTCTTAAAAATAATAGTAGCTTTCATTTCTAACATATCTATTGCACAGTTTATCCTTTTTGAGGTTTTTTTTATTTAGAAAATTGCCTGGTAAATCCCAATGGCTAGCTCAATAAATAGTGAAGACAAAAAAACAGAGGAAGATAAGGTGAATGACAAGGGTCTTTTCCCTAAGGTGGAGAGTTCAAAACTAGGCGGCATATTTTGAGGGTGAGAGGAGAAAGATGTAAAAAGGACAGGAGGGGCAACTTTTTTACACAGGGAGTGGTTTGTGTATGGAATGAACTGCCAGATAAAGTGGTGGATGCAGGTATAGTTACAACATTTAAAAGACATTTGGATAAGTTCATGAATAGGAAAAGTTTGGAGGGATAGTGGCCATGTGCAGGCAGGTGGGATTATTTTAGTTTGGAAACATGGTCAACGTTGACTAGTTGGAGGAAGGATCTGTTTCCATGCTCTATGAATCTATGATTCTATGACACAATGACTCTAATTTTGACTCCCATCCACCGCCTCCAACCTCATAGTCCCACAACCCCGCACCGCCCGCTTCTACCTCCTGCCCAAAATCCACAAACCTGACTGCCCCGGCCGACCCATTGTCTCTGCCTGCTCCTGCCCCACCGAACTCATCTCCGCATACCTCGACACGGTCCTGTCCCCCTTAGTCCAAGAACTCCCCACCTACGTTCGGGACACCACCCATGCCCTCCACCTCCTCCATGATTTTCGTTTCCCCGGTCCCCAACGCCTTATCTTCACCATGGACATCCAGTCCCAGTACACCTCCATCCCCCATCACGAAGGACTCAAAGCCCTCCGCTTCTTCCTTTCCCGCCGTACCAACCAGTACCCTTCCACTGACACCCTCCTTCGACTGACTGAACTGGTCCTCACCCTGAACAACTTCTCTTTCCAATCCTCCCACTTCCTCCAAACGAAAGGAGTAGCCATGGATACCCGCATGGGCCCCAGCTATGCCTGCCTCTTCGTAGGATATGTGGAACAGTCCATCTTCCGCAACTACACTGGCCCCACCCCCCACCTTTTCCTCCGTTACATCGATGACTGTATCGGCGCCGCCTCGTGCTCCCACGAGGAAGTTGAACAGTTCATCCACTTCACCAACACCTTCCACCCCGACTTCAAATTCACCTGGACAGTCTCAGATTCCTCCCTCCCCTTCCTCGACCTTTCTATTTCTATCTCAGGCAACCGAATCAACACGGACATCTACTACAAACCGACCGACTCCCACAGCTACCTGGACTACACCTCCTCCCACCCTGCCCCCTGTAAAAACGCCATCCCATTCTCCCAATTTCTTCGTCTCCGCCGCATCTGCTCCCAGGAGGACCAGTTCCAAAAACGTACAACCCAGATGGCCTCCTTCTTCAAGGACCGCAATTTCCCCCCCGACGTGGTCGACGATGCCCTCCACCGCATCTCTTCCACTTCCCGCTCCTCCGCCCTTGAGCCCCGCCTCTCCAACCGCCACCAGGACAGAACCCCACTGGTCCTCACCTACCATCCCACCAATCTCCATGTACAGCGCATCATCCGCCGTCATTTCCGCCACCTCCAAACGGACCCCACCACCAAGGATATATTTCCCTCCCCTCCCCTATCAGCATTCCGTAAAGACCACTCCCTCTGTGACTCCCTCTTCAGATCCACACCCCCCACCAACCCAACCTCCACTCCCGGCACCTTCCCCTGCAACCGCAGGAGGTGCAAGACTAGCGCCCACACCTCCCCCCTCACCTCCCTCCAAGGCCCCAAAGGAAACTTCCATATCCGCCACAGATTCATCTGCACCTCCACACACATCATCTATTGCATCCTCTGCACCCGATGTGGCCTCCTCTATATTGGGTAGACAGGCCACCTACTTGCGGAGCATTTCAGAGAACACCTCTGGGACACCCGGACCAACTAACCCAACCACCCTGTCGCTCGACACTTCAACTCCCCCTCCCACTCCACCAAGGATATGCAGGTCTTTGGACTCCTCCATCGCCAGACCACAACAACACGACGGTTGGAGGAAGAGCGTCTCATCTTCCGCCTAGGAACCCTCCAACCACAAGGGATGAACTCGGATTTCACCAGTTTCCTCATTTCCCCTCCCCCCACCTTGTCTCAGTCAAATCCATCGAACTCAGCACCGCCTTCCTAACCTGCAATCTTCTTTCTGACCTCTCCGCCCCCACCCCAGTCTGACCTATCACCCTCACCTTGACCTCTTTCCACCTATCGCATTTCCGACGTCCCTCCCCCAAGTCCCTCCTCCCTACCTTTTATCTTAGCCTGCTGGACAAACTTTCCTCATTCCTGAAGAAGGGCTTATGCCCGAAACGTCGATTCTCCTGTTCCCTAGATGCTGCCTGACCTGCTGCGCTTTTCCAGCAACACATTTCCAGCTCTAATTTTGACTATGGCTAATAGTGTAAACCAACAAGATTAAGATCAATTCAAATGTTTATTATACAAGTGCAATAAGAGGTACATTTAAGAGATAATGAATTGATATACATTTTTATCGCTCAACATCAAATGTAATCTCCTACCCCCAACCCTATTCTGCGGCTGATCAAAGGACAACAGATCAATCCAATGTCCTTGTGCAATGGCTGATAAAGCAGAGATGGTAAGAAAAGGAATAGTAACACAGACAATGAAACTATAATTTGAAAAACAGAAAAAGAAATTGTAGCATTTACTTGGCATAACTAATGCTTAAGGATAAATTTTATGATGTATTCTGCAGCGAGTAACTCATTTCCTGATGCCCTATCAATTGGCACCCCAGGGCTCTGTCATTTACTCATTCAGTAGAAGATTATAGTGTAACAACTGCCAATTTTCCTTTTCTCTCTACAACAAAAACACCTAATCTTAACAAGTGCTTCCTCCATCTCTCACTATCACTCCATAGTGCCATAATGTGACTAAAATGCGATTAAAATCAAAAAATGAATATGTAAGGATTTGTAGATGCAAGTGAAATTCCAAATAATAAGCTAACTTTACCTATTGGACTATTGTGTGATTTTTAACTTTGCTTTAAATTGTTTCACACTTTAAATTAATTTCTACTCTTTCATAGGAAATTGTTGTTGTTGAACTAGCTACTTACTCATCAAGGTGGTTATTCAGTGTTGCTGAATGAATTTATATTGCACTTGTCCTATTGTTGGCATCAAGCATTCCATGCATCATAGGTCAGGTTTAGCTTAAAACTCACTCCTTAGAGCTCTAGCAAAGGACCAAACTATACTTTGGAATATCAACCCTGAGGGAATCAGTATGATATTTTCATTTCCATAAGTGACAATCTCATGAATGATATTCCTCAATGTGTTGAGTTATGAACTGTCTGTTTTTACCTCTGAAAGCTCCAGTAAGGAGCAATGTGTAAACAAAATGTACTCCAAATAACAGTTTTATCTGTGCTTGAACCAAATTACATGCTAACAGCTGTTTCGTTTTTTAAAAAACAAATAAATATGGACACTGATGGACCGAACACTGAGCCTCCCAACCTGCCCAACATAATTGCAATACCTTGTATATTGCAGAAGTGCTTTCCAATCCTCCAAAACCATGTAATCCAGTGGTTCTCAAGAATAGATTCAAAATTATGATACTAATATCAATAGCATAATCAAGTTATAGAATGGGGATAGCACAGAATGGTTTCCTGCCATTGAACCTGATTTGTCCATGTCCAGTCTCTGCAAAAGCAACTCTGCCATTGCAGCCCCATGCTCTTTCCAAGTGGCCCAATAACATTTTTTCTCTTCACTTACTTATCTAATTCACTTTTCAAAGCCATAATTGAATTTGACTCCTGTATAATCTCTGATGGATTCTAGCCATTTTCTGCATAAAAGTACTTTTTGTTGTGCTGTCATTGCTTCATTTGTGAATCACTGAAGAGCAGTATTCATTGGTTTTCAACTCTTCTGTCAATGTGAACAGTTTAACTTTATTTAGACCACTCAAGATTTGAACTCCTCTATCAAGCCACCTCTTAACATGCTGTTCTTCCAGCAGAACAACCCTTCCTTCTCCAATCCACAGAGATCATAGTTGTTAACCTGCTCCTGGGCCTGGCCAAATGAACATTAATAAATCCAGGCATTGGGAAGTTAACAGTGATCATTCATCCCAAGTACTTAACTCTTTTCCATAGTTACATCCACACCCAGCTGTCCCTGGAGAGGAAGCTCAGTGTCCACCTGAAGCTTGAATTCAGTAGGGTCCACGAAGCTGTACGGCACTTTCAGCACCCCTAAAAAAAACAAATAGTCTAATTTTGGTATGTTTCGTTTCAAGGTTTGGTTCTGTCATGTTGTTTATCAATAGGGTTGGTTATTTAATTGTTTATTCAGTTGTTTATCTGATTGCCCAAAAACACATGTCTTCCTATTCCTGTATCTGTTTTAAAATTATAAACTTTCAGTTATTCTTCACTTACTTACTACTTGTATCATTTCACACTGCACATTTATAGGAATCACAGAATTATTAAGGTGCAGAATGAGACCATTAAATTACCATGTCTGCACTTGGCTCCTAGCATGTTAACTTAGTGCTACACTCTTGTCTTTTCCCCAAAAAGTAGCACATTCTCTCTTTTTAAATAATTATCTAATGCCCTGTTGAGTGCTTCAGTTAAACCTGCCTCCATCACACTTCCAAGCAGTGTATTTCATTTCCCAACTAATTGTTTGTGCAAAAGTTTTTCTCACTTATTTTTTCCTTCTTTGATTTTTGATCCATTTAAGTAGGACCAGTTTCTCTCTGTCCAGACCTCTCAAAGCTTTGCAAACTTCTGTCAAATATTTTCTTAGCCTTCTCATCTCTGCAGAAAATAGTCCTAACTTCTTTAATCTGTCTGCCTCATTCCTGAAACCATTCTTCTGCATTCTCTTCAAAACATTCCCATATTTCCAATAGTGCGCCATTCCAAACTGTACACAATACTCCAACTGAGATGCAACAAGTGCCTTACATAAGTTCAGCATCAGTTGCTTGCTCTTGTGTTTCTGAATCTGAAGGCAGTACTTGTCTTAATGTGTTCTTAATGCCAAAGTACATCACTTCACACTTTTCTGCTTTGAACTTCATCTGCCACTTATTCGCCCACTCCATTAACATGTCAGTCTTTTGGGAGTTCTACACAGTCCTCCTCACAGTTTACAATTCTCCCAGACTTTGAAATTTCCTTCTCCATTCCAAGATCTAGAACACTTTCTATATATGTATGTATATATATAAAAGGTAAAGCAAGAGTTCATACACATATCCTTGAGAAGCTCCACTACAAACCTTTTTTCCATCCCAGAAATTAATTATGAGTCATTACTTTCTGTTTCCGATCCCTCAGTCAATTTTACATTCATGTTGCTACTGCCCCTTGTTTTCCATGACCTATAACTTTCCTCACAAGTTTGTTGTGTGGCACTGAATGGGATATATTTTGGAACTACATGTATGTCACAGCATTAGACTCCCCTCATCAAAGCTCATCTACCTCTTCAAAAAACTTTGGTAATCTTTAGACATGACTATCCCTTAATTAATCCACACTGACTCCTTCAACACATTACACATTTTCCATCTGACTGTTAATTTTATCCCAAACAATTGTTTCTCAAAGCTTCCCCACCATTGAAATCAAACTGATTGGTCTGTTGGGCTGATCTTTGCAAGCTTTTATGGACAAGACATCATGTTTTCAATTGCCATATTCTCTGACACAACCACTGACTCCAGGGAAGTTTGGAAAATTGTTGCCTGTGTCAGAGTTTTCACTCTCACGTCCTTCAATATTTTTGGACCATCTCATCTGGTCCCAATATCTTACCATCTATCAGTTGCAGCTTATCCAATACTTCATCTTTATCAATTTTAAATCCATCCGGTGACTGAGATTCCTTCTCTATCACCATGGCATGAGCAGCATCAGTCTCAAAGGTAAACACAGATGCAAAGTATTCATTCAACACTGTGGCCATGTGTCTTGCCTCTAAGTATAAATCTGCTCTCTGGTCCCTAATCAGCCCTGTTCCTTTTTTCAGGATTCTTTTACTCTTGAGTGAAACTAGGTTAGTTTGGAAAACTTGGTCATCAGCATGGATGAGTTGGACCGAAGGGTCTGTTTCCATGCTGAATGACTCTGTGTTCTAATAGAAGAATTTAAGATTTCCTCTTATGTTAACTGCCAGTATTTTTTCATAAACCGTGTTTACTTTTTATATCTGCTTTCTCATCTCCTGCTGAACCTTTTACATTCAGCTTGGTTCTCAACTGTAATTATGACCTGACAACTGTCACAAGTACAATTTTTCCTCTTTAACATCCTTTACATCTCCTTTGTCATCCAGTGAGCTCCAGATTTGTTTGTCCTAGCTTTCTCTTTTGAGGAAATATACCTTGACTGTGCCAAAAACCATCTCTGCTTTGAAGGTAGCCCATTGTTCAGCTATTGTATCTCCCAACAACGTTTGGTTCCATTCTATGCGTCCCAGTTCTGTCTTATCCCATTGAAGTCTGGTCTTCACCAGTTAATTGTTCTTACTCTAGATTGACCAATATTATATTCTACCATCATCCTTAACCTTATGATACAATGATCACTGTTTACTAAATAGTCTCCTACTATCAACTTGAAAACAACTGAGTTATACTAATGACATAGCTGTTAAGAGTCAACCATCTTGCTGCTGGGTACATATTCACCACGGTAGTTAAGAACACTAGATTACTAAAAAAAGAACATCTATGACAATTCAGCAGCTTTGAGGTCACCAATTCAAATGATAGCTTTTAATTCCAGGTGTATTGTGTTAATTTAATTTAAATTCCCCAATTCCTGAACACACATCTCTGAATTGTTAGTCCAGGAGTTCTAATCTAAAAACAGAGCTGGTATGAGACATTATCCTTGAGGATATCACTGTCCATCAGGGAAGCTAATTCTGCTTGTTCTTAATTAATTTTCAGTCTTCCAGAATCACCTTCATCCCACAGGCTGCGAGGATTCAAGTGGGTGGCCCAATATTAACTTTTCAAAACCATCTGAGAGTGGTCATCAAACGTTGGCCTTGCCAGTGATGTCTATCTCCTGAGAATTAATAAGAGCCAGGGGAACATTGATTTAAAAATTGGAAGAATAATGCATTTCTGCTGCACAAAGCAAGAAAATAGTAAACTGGACATAAAACTGAACATGTTTGAAATACACTTCATGTCAAACTGTCAGACTTACCTAGTTCCTTCCCACATTTGATATTGCATTGCCTAGTCAATGACTGATTTTCTGTCAATGTTTAGAAAATAAATTCAAATAGCATTTTAGAAGTCCAGATGGTATAATATATCAAAAAGCTTAACCTATATAAAAACAATGCTTCTACTCTTGTCTAATCTGTAGTCAAATTACTTCCACAGAATTTCAGGAACATCTTCAGTATGCACAGAGTAAAATCTGACCATTTATAAGTAGCTGGAATTTTACAACTTAAAAAAGTGCAAAATCACATTGCTTATTTGTGGTCTGTAAATGGAGGATATTGTATATGTGAATGGAGTGTACAATCAGGTTTTCCCTTTATAGTATTTCAAATAAGTCAACCCTGCAAATGATAGTTAAGTCTTCTTTACAAGGGATCTACATCTGCCTTTGTTCTTCTAGATAGAAGTGGTTGTGGTGCTGTTTAAGGATCTTTGGAGAATTTATGCAGTGCATCTTGTAGATAGTAACCCCTGCTGCTACTGAATTGGTGGTAGAGGGAGTGGATGTTTGTGGATGTAGTGCCAATAAAGCAACCTGCTTTGTCCTGAACGGTGTCAAGCCTCTTGAGTGTTGTTTGAACTGCACTCATCCAGGCAAATGTGGAGTCTTCAATTATACACCTCTTTGGAGAGTCAGGAGGTGGGTTTGTCATTGCAGTATTCCTAGTGTCTGACCTGTTCTTGTAGCCATTGTGTTTATGTGACAAGTCCAGTTTAGCTTCTGGTCAATGATAATCCCAAGAGTTCTAGCAACCCCTGTGACTTTGTATGATATGTTGAAGAATTTCACTGGGCCATGCCCAGGTTACTCACAACTTCCTAGAACAACAAAGATGTGAGATTTGAATCCTAGTCATACTGGATCTCAGTGCAGATTATATCCTGTGAAGAAATAAATCAGTTTTGGCTGAAACAGTTTTCAGGAAAACAAATGACCTCTGGGAAATGGATAGTCACGCTTATGATGAGAAGGATATGCTAATGGCCCCCTTTTCTTTTAGGCAGGTGTCCCACACAGTCCAGTAACACCCCAATGAATGGTTATCAAGCAATGGGTATGGGAATCACAGGTGCAGGAATTCAAATTCCAGATGAGCCCTCAATTTATTATGACCATATCCTCAGTGAGACCCCCATGCTACCACAGCTCCAGATGGTTTGCACGGATGTGCCAAGCCCCAGTTAAAGAGAGATGAGCTGGCTGGAAATACATTATTCACCCAGCCCCTTTGATTGTTCACAACAAGGTTAATTTTCCCTTGTGCGTACCTTTCTCCCGGAGCTAATTATTGTATGTTTTAACAGAGGCCAATTTAGCCAAAGTCTAAGCTTATTAGTTATTAAACATGAGAAGAAATAATAACATGCATCCACACAGATTAGAAATGTGAACCAAATCCAGATACACAGATCACTCTCTATCCACTCTCAAGGAGTAGATCGTGAAACATTGGTAGTTGAGCAATCAATTTCAGGATTCTTAGCTTTACAGGTTAGTTGAAATCCTTTTGCTTTCTTTCCTGTCAACTGCTTTGCTAATTAATGCAGAGGTGACTAGTGGGTGGTTCTTTAGCTTTGACTTTCAAAGAGAGGTGAGCATTTCACCTTCTGCTGCTAGAACAGCCAGACCAAAGGTGAATTGGCTTTTATGCTCTATTCTTCCATAATCTTGAAAGGGAAAGACAGAAAACCTGTCACTTACCCAGACTGATGACTTTTCTCCCATCATGTACACAATCTGAGATAACTCTCAGGAAATTGCAGTTCAGTTTGCAGTGCATTTCTTGCCTTTAATGTCCATCACTGAAACTTCCTTGACAACTTGTCAGGTGTGACATTTCACATTTAAGTATCTCTCTCTTTCTCTTTGTGTGTTTAGGCAACCACAGCATTTGCATCTAAAGTCATTTTGACTCCATCAGTGTTTAAAAAGCAAATAGTGGAAATAAAATTCAAATTGTCCGTAGGTGATCTAGGGTTATGGTCTGTCGTCATGACACAAATCAATATCCACTTAAGACAGTGAATCTTGAATGCTATCCAGTTGATCTAGTCCAAGCTTTTGAATGACTTATCTGATATACTGATGTGATATGAATGTGATATTCATTCTGAGGCCTTAAATCCAATCTATGTGTGCATATCAGTAAATCTGACAATGAAACTAGAATAATCATCCATAACAAGTGTAACAATATATTCAAAGTGCATTCCAGTCTTAATAACAGGTTCAAATTCATATCCATTAGACCTGTCACTCAGCATGACTAGAGTGGCAGCCATATTCAAAAGCAATCCCAAGCAATGTTTACTGGATTTGTTTTAAGAGCAATGGCATGACAAGTATTTATGCAAAAGGATTTGTACTCATAGCTCACAGCTTTCGTGAATGTAAGAGCAACCCTGACACACAGAAGTGATGAACCCTTATATTAGTTGCCTTGTCTTATCTATGATTAGTTCTGAATAGCATGAACTGGCCAAATGGTTGGGTAAATTACTACAATTGGTTTAGAGCCAGTTCTTCACACACGCAGTAAAGGATTCATTCACATTTGTGAAGACTATACATGAAGCCTTAGACATTTGCAATACAGAGCTATATCATTGCAATCTAGTTCCACCATCATCATGTGAATCAGATTTGTTGAACTTAACTACTCAGTAATTTTCGCAATTGACATCAGTTTTAATGACATCCCCTATGCCCAGAAAAGAAAGTGATGTCACAGAATCCCTGTTAAGCCCAGCTCTCACAAACATCTTTATTGGCCTCCATAAATAGAGTATAGAGTCATAGAGATGTACAGCACGGAAATAGACCCTTCGGTCCAACTCATCCACGCCGACCAGATATCCCAACCCAATCTACTCCCACCTGCCAGAACCTCGCACATATTCCTTCAAACCCTTCCTATTCACATACCCATCCAAATGCCTTTTAAATGTTGCAATTGTACCAGCCTCCACCACTTCCTCTGGCAGCTCATTCCATACACGTACCACTCTCTGCGTGAAAAAGTTGCCCCTTAGGTCTCTTTTATAACTTTCCCTCTCACCCTAAACCTAGGCCCTCTAGACCTGAACACCCTGACCCCAGGGAAAAGACTTTGTCTATTTATCCTTGAATAAAAGCAATTATGCTGGCATGGTAGCACTGTGGTTATTACTGCTGCCTCACACCGCCAGAGACCAGGTTCATTTGAAGCCCTGGGCAACTGTGTGAAGTTTGCATGTTCTCCCTGTGTCTGCATGGGTTTCATCCAAGTCCTGTTTCTTCCCACAGTCCAAAGACATGTAGGTTAGCTGGATTGGCCATGCTGAGTTAGCACATAGTGTCCAGGGATTTGGAGACTACATAGATTACCCACGATAAATGCTGGTTTATGGGACATGGTCAGGGGCTAGTTCTGGGTGGATGCTCTTCTCAGAGTCAGTTCAGATTTGACAGGCACAATGTCCACCTTCCCCACTGGAGGGGATTCTATGACTGAGAAAAAACATAGTCTAGTAAGAAGTATGCCTTCAATGGAATGATACCTAACCTCCTACTCCTGGCAGCTTTCTAATATGTCAGTGATATTTTTGCTATATTTGAATCCATGGCTGCATGTAATGATTTTCTTACATGTCTTAATGGGTTCTATCCTATGCTCAAATTTACCCTTGAAAAGAAGCAGTCAAATAAGCTGCATTACCAGATTTTCTAGTAGAGATATTGGCCAGGTTTCTCAATTACTGTCTATAATGAACCTACCTTCACTGGTCAAAATATAAATCAAGATTCCTACAGTTCCATGAACTATGAGATTGGCCTAATGGTACATTGTAGCTAAGGCTTGTTCATTTCGCAAGCTTGATGCTGAAATCAGCCACTTCAGAGCCATCCTACAGGGTAATGGCTGCCCTGATTAGGTCGTTTCATACTGTATATTGTACAAACTTATGAACAAGCAAAAATCTGTATTGGCTGAAAAGTACCCAGCATGGAAGGGTCAGGTATCTCAAATACATTGAGTAACAAGTGAAAGTAGATGGTTTACCCTGGTATTCTGTAGTAGCAAGACAATGGTATTTCCACCAGCAAGATCTTTCATCAAGTCAAAAAGGTGTGCTGTCTACGCCACAAATGAGTAATGTGACAGATGAATATCAGTGCCAATGTGATGCCAGATGTGCATGTCATAAGTCCCAAAGATGGGCAGGTTATATCAAACAGCATATCCTAACTGTTATTCACAGCACAAAAGGTAACCAACTGGCCCATGCTTTCAAAACTCACAATGCAATGCTTCAAAGTTTGATATTACTTCATGATTGGACAGCATTTACTAAATAGTCCTGAGTGCGCAAATAATGATGTTGACATCCAATTTAGAATTGTCTGTCAAATTCGTAATGTGGTGCACTTGTATTTACTGGAAATGAATGTACTAATGCACAAAGCTCTGTTTTTTTGCAGATGTTCTCTACAGATCTTTTCAGTCCAAAGATGTATAGGCTAGGAGAATTGGCCATGCTAAATTGTCCTGCAGTGTCCAGGATTGTGCAGGGTGGTGGGTTAGCTATGGTAAATGTGGGACTACAGGAATATAATGGGTGAATGGTCTTCAGAAGGTCAGTGCAAACTCGATGGGCTGAGTGGCCTCTATCTGAACTGTAGAGTTTCTATAATTCTATGAGTCAATGATTTTATGATGCTGTGAATATGTACACACTGTTATAACTCAATAAAATAGATGACAGCCATTCGCTGATCTGTTTCTTAGGGAAATGTATTAATCAATCAGTCAACCTGTGTTGTTTAGAAATTAAACAAAATTTGACAGTTAACTACTAGTCATCGCTAATTTGTGAATTCTCATAGCATCATTGAGCCATAGAGTCATGGAGATGTACAGCACGGAAATAGACCCTTCGGTCCAACTCATCCATGCCATCCAGATACCTAACCCAATCTAGTCCCACCTGCCAGCACCCGGCGCATATCCCTCCAAACCCTTCCTATTCATATACCCATCCAGATGCCTTTTAAATGTTGCAATTGTACCAGCCTCTGCCACTTCCTCTGGCAGCTCATTCCATACATGTACCACCCTCTGCACATAAAGGTTGCCCCTCAGGTCTCTTTTATATCTTCCCCCTCTCACCCTAAACCTATGCCCTCTAGTTCTGGATTCCCCAACCCCAGGGAAAAGACTTTGCCTATTCACCCTATCCATGCACCTCATAATTTTGTAAATCTCTATAAGGTCATCCCTCAGCCTCCGATGCTCCAGGGAAAACAGCCCCAGCGTATTCAATCTCTCCCTATAGCTGAAATCCCCCAACCCTGGCAACATCCTTGTAAATATTTTCTGAATCCTTTCAAGTTTCACAACATCTTTCCATTAGGAAGGAGATCATAATTGCATGAAATATTCCAACAGTGGCCTAACCAATGTCCTGTACAGCTGCAACATGACTTCCCAACTCCTGTACTCAATACTCTGACCAATAAAGGAAAGCATACCAAATGCTGCCATCACTATCCTATCTACCTGTAACTCCACTTTCGAGGAGATATAAACCTGCACTCTAAGGTCTCTTTGTTCAGCAACACTCCCTAGGACCTTACCATTAAGTGTTTAAGTCCTGGTAAGATTTGCTTTCCCAAAATACAGCATTTCATATTTATCTAAATTAAACTCTATCTGCCACTTCTCAGCCCATTGGCCCATCTGAACAAGATCCCATTTTAATCTGAGGTAACCTCCTTCACTGTTCATTACACCCCTAATTTTGCTGTCATCTGCAACAACTCTACCAATCAGAGTTCACCCGCCAACCAATTAGCAGTCTCTTCCTATTTATTTTGAAACACTTGTTTTATCTTACAGTGGAATATTTTGTGAATTGTTTTGATTGGTGCAAGATGAAAAGCAGTCTTTTTTCAGTAAGTCTCAAATTCAGTACTACCACACTATTTCTCACTTTGTTTAACATATGGGACTAAACTTTCAACACTTAAAAAAGCCTTTGCCTTACTTATTCTTGCTGACTGACTTCATATTTTATTATACAGAGCCTTTGGCCTGGATTAATGCTAATAAAGAATCACTCAAAAAATTACCAAGCTTGGCCTGCTGTAGCTGGAGCAAAGACTACTCAGCAAGAACATAATCCAAAAAACTATACTGTCAACATTAAAAACACATAGTTCAATGAAACTGAACTAATGCCTATCTACACCCAGCGGCAAGCATGCAAACTCTTTCACTAGCACGAAAAATGCAGACTTCGCAGAGATAAGACGATGGCTGTTCTCCAATTCCATTTGTTATGGCAGTCAGGATGAAGCTTGTTAAATCCAGTCTGCTTTAGAGAGTGTGTTAATATTTTCAAATTTCTCCTTCACAGCAAAGCTTCATGAATAAGCATGATAGATAAATATTTCCACCAAGCTAACAATACTCAGAGACACCTAACAACGTTTCAGTTCATTGTCTATATAGTTGTCAGACTTTAGGATTACATTGTGGAATATGAGCCTAAAAACTGAAATTGTTTACATGTACATTAAAATATTAGACAAAGGGCATATGAACATATTAATTATTTACATGCTAGTACCTTCTGTTTCTTCATGTACCATTCTCCCAAGGTTGCAAATCATGGCTTAATGCACAATAGGACAAGATGAGGATGTAGACATTAAGATCCCTGTCTGCTTGGAAAGGATTCATATCACATCATGGCATTAATCTGCAATACATTTGAACCACCTAAGCTAACTGAGCTGTCTGCCAGTACTTTTAAATGATTACCATTTTTGTTGTATGTCCTAAGTAATTAATAGGACTCGGATTGAACTCGGATTTCACCAGTTTCCTCATTTCCCCTCCCCCCACCCTGTCTCAGTCAAATCCATCAAATTCAGCACCGCCTTCCTAACCTGAGATCTTCTTCCCGACCTCTCCGCCCCCACCCCAGTCTGACCCATCACCCTCACCTTGACCTCTTTCCACCTATCACATTTCCGACGCCCCTCCCCCAAGTCCCTCCCCCCTACCTTTTATCTTAGCCTGCTGGACAAACTTTCCCCATTCCTGAAGAAGGGCTTATGCCCGAAACGTCGATTCTCCTGTTCCCTGGATGCTGCCTGACCTGCTGCGCTTTTCCAGCAACACATTTCCAGCTAAGTAATTAATAGATAGCCATGGTAACACTCATCACATTATTCACAATACTGGAAGATGGTTCTGCACATGCATTTAAATGAAGCATTTTGTATGACTATTAGTAGCATTGCATTAAAGCTAGTAGTTGTGCACCAACTCAGATGAAGTTCTGTAATTTCATGGTCCTACTAATTGGAAGCATGTTGAGTAAAATATTACAGCTGCTGGACATCCAGAGAGCAGGAGAAACTGTACACAGAACCTGAAAGTAATGATGCTGATTATGCATTTTCAAAGCCCACTCTAGAAATAAAATTCAGAACTTATTTTTATTGTTGATGCTGCTGCATCAGTTCCTGATATCTTAAAGAGAGAGTAGAAAAAGACACTAATTCACATTCCTTGTCCAAAACTGGTCTGAAACTGACTAGTTATTACAATAACGGTATTCTAATATTAGGTGAAGTTAGTGGTATTGTGGAATACGTCCTGTTACCTGGCCATTGGTAGTAGGAAGACTGGAGGTTTGCTAAGTTTGTGCCTTTATTTAAGAAAGGCTGCAAACAGAAGCCTGGGAACTGTAGACCTGTGAATAAGACATCAGTGGTGGGAAAGTTATTGAAGAGAATTATGAGGGAGAGGATTTACATGCATTTGGAGAAGCAAGGACTGATTGGAGATAGTCAGCATGCTTTTGTGCTTTGGAAATTTGATTCAGTTTTTTGAGGATGTGACCAAAAAAATATATGAGGCCAGAGTGGTAGATGTTGTCCACATAGACATTAAAAGGCATTCTACATGGTAGACTGGGTAGTAAAGTTACATCACATGGGATTCAGCAAATGCTTGCCAATTGGATACAAAATTGATTTGACTGTAGGAGACAGAGGATGATAGTGGAGGGTGTTTTTCAGACTGGAGGCCTGTGACCAGCAGTGTTCCACAGGAATTGATGTTGGGTCCATTGTTGTTTGTCACTAATATAAACAAATTGGATGAGAATATAGGAAGCATGGTTAGTAAGTTTGTGGCTGACACCAAACTTGATGGTTTGGTAGACAATGAGGAACGTTATCTAAGATTACAAAGGGATCTTGATCAACTGAGACAATGGGTCAAGTAGTGGAGATAGAGTTTAATGTAGACAAATGTTAGGTGTTGCATTTTGGTAAGACAAACAAGGGCACAGTAAATAAGTGTTGTAGAACAGAGAAACCTCGAGATTCAACTGTAGAGTTCCTTCAAAATGGTGTCACAGTTGGAGAGAGTAATAAAGAAGGTATTTGGAATGTTTGTCTTCATAACTTAGACTATTGAATTTAGGAGTTGGGACATCATGTTGGAGTTGTATAGAACTGTGGTGAGACCACTTTCGGAGTACTGTGTACCATTCTGGTCATATTGTTTTAGGAAGGACATTATTAAATAGGAGAGGGTGCAGAGATGATTTAGAAATATGTTACCAGGATTGAAGGGTTTAATTTTTAATGAGAGGCTGGATAAGCTGGGACCTTTTTCACTAGAGCATAGAAGATCGAGAGATGACTTTACAGATGTTTATAAAAGCATGAGAGGCATAGATTAGGTAAATAGCAAAGATGTTTCCCTTATGGTAGGGAAGTTCAAAATTAGAGGGCATAATATTAAGGTGAGAGGAGAAAGGTTTAAAGGGGGCCTGAGGGACAACCTTTTCACACAGAGGATAGTTTGTATGTGGAATGAACTGTTAGAGGAAGTGGTAGATACAGATACAGATACAACATTTAAGAGACATTTGGATAGATACATGAATAGTAAAGGTTTAGAGGGATATGGGCCAAGTGCAGGCAAATGGGACTAATTTATTATGCCAACTTAGTCAGCATGGACTAGTTGGACTGAAGGGTCTGTTTCCCTGCTATATGATTCTATGGCTCTATGAAAACAAAACTAATCTGTAAAAAGAACTTATCAAAAGTCTTAAAAGCATCTGTCCAAATGAACTTTCAAATTGACTTTCAAAGTATTTTCCTTTCACTCATACTTTTTAAATATTTGAAATGAATCTATCTAGGATGTTAAAAAAAATGCAATTGTTTGCTCTTTCACTCTGTGTTGTGATTTGAAGGTTCTGGTGTTGGACTGGGGTAGACATAGTCAGAAATCAGACAACACCAGGTTACAGTTCAACAGGTTTATTTGAAATCACAAACTTTCGGAGTGCTACTCCTTCATCAGGTGAAATCCTTCTGACTCTGTATGTTGACACAGCCCTGAAGGTTATCATTACCAAAATAGTGGCAAATGACTGATCTCGCAACCTTCAATTATCATAATGGAGTACTTGCCATTTCACAGTCTGACTAACAGCTCCAAATGGTTATAGATTCTTTGAAGTGGGACTATTAATTCCAATGCTTATCTTCTTAAGGGACTAAAGCACTTGTATAAAATATTAGGTTTTTTTTAATAATGTAGTTGAAGGACTGTAAATGGAATGAATGGATTTTTATAATGAGAGTGCTTGTTTAAAGTAAATTCGGAAGTAGACACTTAAATTTTATTTTATTTACCCAGCATGGGCCCTGAATCACCCTTACTGTGTGAGTTAGTGTTGTTGGTATAAGGGCAAAGGATAGTGAGTGGAGAAAATGGGTTGGTATGTGTTGGCACCATGTTGGCATAGAGACAATGAAAGGCTAAGGCACATAGGTTGTGGCACATAGGTTGACATGGAACATATGAGGGGAATTGGAGTTGGGAGAGAGGCAGATATTGACATTGAGGGACTGAGGGGGCCCATGAAGTGGTTATGGGCCATGACAATGTACGATGTGGGCAATGTCTATGGAATGGGAGGTTGTGAGGAAAAAGGATGGGGTGAGAGGTGTGCTGTTTTAGGTTTTATTGCTTTCTTGCAACTTTGACACAATACCCAAATGCTGAAACAGGCCTTCCGGATCATATAGCCTCTGCACGTTTTGCAGTGTTACCCAATCCAATTCACAGACAGTGCAACAACCCAGATCACAAATCCCACTTCTGTAGCATTTTTCCCACAGTCAGGGCTATGGATTCAAGAAAGATTCCAGAAAGCATCCGGACGGGTATATGAACAGGAAGGGTTTAGATGGATATGGGCCACATGCTGGCAAATGGGACTAGTTTAGGTTAGGATATCTGGTCTGCATGGACAAGTTGAACCAAAGGGTCTGTTTCCATGCTGTACATCTGTATCACTCTAAGACTCTAAATGCACAATGTACTTCACATACATAAACAAAGTCAATGCAAAATTATTCAGAAGTTGAGAAAGTAATGGTAGCCAACACATATAGTGTTACACAATTTCACGGAGGTTTGTATTGTAGGTAACTCAATTTTGAAGTGACCACTATGCCCTTATGGTCATATTTGGTTCATAAAAAGGGGAGACATGCTTTATGGTTTTCTACACCATCCTTCGTGACATAAAACACAAAGAACCAGAGTTTGTTGAGATAGGTTTCTTGAAGTTTATTAACAACAATAACAATTTACACACCAAATCAAAGACTCACACACATGATAGGCTATTTGTCAACAAGTTCAACCCAAGGGTTTGTATTGGCATTTATGATAAATAACGCCAATGCATGGGATGTCAGACCTTTGGTACACTATGATTATCTTGTGTAGATTACATCATGCTATGCCAGTTTCCTGAGTATATCTCTTGTGAGATGCATGGAGAAATTAAATTAGCATTGGTAATTTTACCCTAAGTTCATATTGTCCATTTGTTTTGAGGGAGATAACTTGTTTGAAGGTAGAGACTTCAGGTTTTCTGACAATGACCATGTGAGGGTTTGTTACAATCATCACATGTACTGTCTGACTGGAGTCTGCAAGTGCTCTGCAAGCTGTAACATCACGATTGTCTCGAGGAAATTATTGACATGCTTGTGTGTCGCAGATGGAATTCTGGGAGCTTCCTTGACATTGTTTCTTGGATGGCTCTTCTTCACAAGCTACTGCAGAGTGTGATGTCATGGCTTGGTTTTTTGACTTGTGATTGGCTTTCTTATCTTTACTGTCCTCTTGTATAACACGGTTTCCATGTGACACAAAATTCCATGCACTATCTTAGTTGTTGAAACAAGCCACATATCGTACAGATTTAAATATTCCTCTGAACCTGTTCATGGCTGCAGTAGAATCACAGAATCATAGAATCAAATGATACAAAAGAGGCCCTTTGACCAACATCAACAACCACCACTACCACCTCCCTCCCCCTGGGCCTGACAGACAGTCCATACCCCCCACCCTCCTCTGAGTGAAAAATATTTTCCTCAAGTCCCTCTAAAGCTCCTGCCTTTCACTTTAAAATTATGCCCCCTAGTTACTGACCCTTCAACTGAGGGGAACAGCTGCTTCAATCCACTCTTTTGGAGGAGCCAGTGTTGGACGGGGTGAACAAAGTTAAAAATCACACAACACCAGGTTATCGTCCAACAGGTTTATTTGGAAGCACTAACTTTCGGAGCGCTGCTCCTTCATCAGGTGGTTCCCCCCTTCAACCTTCTCTGCATCAAAGAAAACAACCTTATCCAGTCTCACTTCACAGCTGAAATGTTCCATTCCAGGCAATATCCTGATGAATCTGTTTTGCATCCCAACCTGTGTAATAGTTTGTCCAGAGACAGGCACATGACGATGTTGCTGGACTGCTACAACCATATGAACTTGTGTCTTTCTTCAAGGAATAAACTGAAGCTCTGACAGAATATCAATGGATCATCACTCCATGATTTGATTTTTATGTGTCACTTTATTCTCCCTAAAATGTCAGGAAAAATCCATATAACATTATAATTTTGTTTTCTGTATTTCCTTCTTATCGGTTGTCGCAGCTTTAAGAATTGCCGCTGCTTGTTTAGAAGTTGCACATTTGTGCCTGTAGGTGGCATTTGCACCCCAGAAAGAGTCAGTTGTGACATTACATGTCTTCTTGTCTTCGCACCTTTTCTGAGGGGCGAGATGACAGAAGTGAGAGACAGTAGAGAACTGGTGAGCTTTTTTGAGATGTAAAAGTATGTTTTTCCTCTTCTTTCCTTAAGAGTTAGCTGAATAAACTGGAGCTGCCTCTTCTACACCATTTAATAGACTTTTTTAAAAATTGGAGCTATTCTGAGCTTCTTGTAAGCAGCCTGTTTTCTGAAAAAGAGAGGGTTTAGAGCATTCACTGTGCTTTAGTAAAGGTTTGTAGCCTTTAGTTTTGATTGTAGCTGCACTATAGTTCTGAACTTGGGCAAATCAATGGATGGCTATGAGAAAACAAAAGACTTTGTATAATTGTCATGCTCCTGTCACCTTCTCAGCTTTCAGTGTCCACTGAATTCCACTAGCTAGCTGTCATGACTAACTTTTAGTGCCCATTTACTGCCATCATGATGCACTTTGTGGATTTCTATATGCTAGCAGATGAAACATAGACCACAAAGAGTCATGTTCTTGTTGTGAAAGATGTTCTGAAATTTATTAATAACAATATTTGCACAGCTACCATATCACAGGTTCACATACCCAATGTGCTGTGCTTACCAATGGGACCTCGAAGTAAAGGAGCCATTAGGAGGTAGTGACCATAATACAATAAGCTTTAATCAGCAATTTGAAAGGGAGAGGGTACAATCGGAAGTGACAATATTTCAGTTGAATAAAGGGAACTATGGAGCTATGAGGGAGGAGCTGGCCAAAGTTCAATGGTGCAATACCCTAGCAGGGATGGCAGTGGAACAACAATGGCAGGTATTTCTGGGTATAATGCCAAAGACGCAGGATCAGTTCATTCCAAAAAGGAAGAACGATCCTAAGAGGAGGCAGGGGTGGCCGTGGCTGACGAGGGAAGTTAAGAAACATATAAAGTCAAAAGAGAAAAAGTATAACATAGCAAAGATGAGTGGGAAAACGGAGGACTGGGAAGCTTTTAAAGAACAACAGAGGATTACTAAGAAGGAAATACGCAGAGAAAAAATGAGGTACAAAGGTGAACTGGCCAAAAATATAAAGGAGGATAGTAAAAGCTTTTTTAGGTATGTGAAAGGAAAAAAAAATGGTTAAGACTAAAATTGGGCCCTTGAAGACAGAAACGGATGAATATATTACGGGGAACAAAGAAATGGCAGAAGAGTTGAATTGGTACTTCAGATTTGTGTTCACTGGGGAAGACACAAGCAATCTCCCTGAGGTAACAGTGGCTGAAGGACCTGAACCAATGGGAATTTCTATTTGCCAGGAATAGGTGTTGGAGAGACTGTTAGGCCAGAAGGTTGATAAGTCCCCAGGACCTGATGGCACATCCCAGGGTACTGAAGGAGGTGGCTCTCGAAATCATGGATGAATTGGTGATCATTTTCCAATGTTCTATAGATTCAGGATCAGTTCCTGCGGATTGGAGGGTGGCTAATGTTGTCCCACTTTTTAAGAAAGGAGGGAGAGAGAAAGCAGGGAATTATAGACCAGTTAGTCTGACCTCAGTGGTGGGAAAGATGCTGGAGTCAATTATAAAGGATGAAATTACGACACATCTGGATAGTAGTAACAGGATAGGTCAGAGTCAGCATGGATTTATGAAGGGGAAATCGTGCTTGACTAATCTTCTGGAATTTTTTGAGGATGTAACTTTGAAGATGGATGAGGGAGATCCAGTGGATGTAGTATACCTGGACTTTCAGAAAGCCTTTGATGAAGTCCCACATAGGAGATTAGTGAGCAAAATTAGGGCGCATGGTATTCGGGGCAAAGTACTGACTTGGATTGAAAATTGGTTGGCTGACAGGAAACAAAGAGTAGTGATAAACGGCTCCCTTTCGAATGGCAGGCGGTGACCAGTGGGATACCACAGGGATCAGTGCTGGGACCGCAGCTTTTTACAATATACATTAATGTTATAGAAGATGGTTTTAATAGTAACATTAGCAAATTTGCTGATGATACAAAGCTGGGTGGCAGGGTGAAATGTGAGAAGGATGTTAGGAGATTACAAGGTGACCTGGACAGGCAAGGTGAGTGGTCAGATGCATGGCAGATGCAGTTTAATGTGGATAAATGTGTGGTTATCCACTTTGGTGGCAAGAACAGGAAGGCAGATTACTACCTAAATGGAGTCAAGTTAGGTAAAAGGGCAGTACAATGAGATCTAGGTGTTCTTGTACATCAGTCAATGAAAGCAAGCATGCAGGTACAGCAGGTAGTGAAGAAAGCTAATAGCATGCTGGCCTTCATAACAAGAGGAATTGAGTATAGAAGCAAAGAGGTTCTTCTGCAGCTGTACAGGGACGTGGTGAGATCGCACCTGGAATATTGTGTGCAGTTTTGGTCCCCAAATTTGAGGAAAGACATTCTGGCTATTGAGAGAGTGCAGTGTAGGTTCACAAGGTCAATTCCCGGAATGGCGGGACTATCTTACGTTGAAAGATTGGAGCGACTGGGCTTGTAAAACCTTGAGTTTAGAAGGCTGAGAGGGGATCTGATTGAGACGTATAAGATTACTAAAGGATTGGACACTGTGGAGGCAGGAAACATATTTCCGCTCCCGAACCAGAGGACACAGTTTAAAAATAAGGGTAGGCCATTTAGAACAGAGTTGAGGAAAAACTTCTTCACCCAGAGAGTGATGAGTGTGTGGAATGCTCTGCCCCAGAAGGCTGTGGAGGCCAAGTCTCTGGATACTTTCAAGAAAGAGTTGGAGAGAGCTCGAAAGGATAGTGGAATCAAGGATTATGGGGATGGGGCAGGAACAGGATGCTGATTGAGGATGATCAGCCATGGTCATAATGAATGGTGGTGCTGGCTTGAAGGGCAGAATGGCCTACTCCTGCACCTATTGTCTATAATCTATTGTCTATATTGTTACCGGTGATAATGTACATTGTGTGCACATAGCTGATTCCACAATACAGAACAGAGCCTGAAGGCAAGACAGGTTCCTTCATATAAAAATGTCACATGTTTGATGTCAAGTAACTATCTTAAAGGTACCCGGTCTTTCTGGTCTAGAATCTATGTCATAATATATCATTGTGTACCATCCCTAACAGCACCATAACCTCAAAAATGGATACTGATTTTGATGACTCACCAATACAATATTAAATATAGTAAGACAGTATGTCTTGCTGATGTGGCTCTTCTTTCAATATTTCCCATGGACATTCTTAGCTACTAGTGATACACTTTGCATACATAAGTGACACTCCAATGTCAGCAATCAAAACATGGGGAGGTGATGGCATAATGGTTTTAATCCAGAAATGTTCTGGGGACCCAGGTTCAAATTCTGCCATGGCAGATGGTGGAATTTGAATTCAATAAATATCTGGAATTTGGAGTCTAATGATGACCATGAACCTCTTGTTGATTGTTGTTAAAAAACCCTTCTGGTTCACTAATGTCCTTTAGGGAAGGAAACTGCTGGCCTATGTGTTACTCCAAAACCACAGCAATGTGGTTGACTCATCACTGCCCTCTGGGCAATTCGGAATGGATAATAAATGCTGACCTGCATGGTGACACATACATCCCATGAGTGAATATATTTTAAAAATTAGAGAAGAAACTCACTAGCATCTAGAACTCAGTAAAATACTCAGTTATAAATAAAATAAAGAACTGAGGATGCTTGAGTTCTGGAACAAAATCAGGAAGTGCTGGACAAGCTCAGCAGCAAGAGCAGAGCAAAAAACAGAGTTAATGTTTTGAGTCCAGTGACCCTTTGTCAGAACTGAAAGCGGCTAGGAAATTATGGTATTTATGCTGATGCGACTGAAAGGGTGGTAGAAATGTGTAGAATACAAGGTTTTGGAAATGGATGAAGGGGTCTGTGGACTAGGGAGTGTTCTCCTGTCCAAAGAAATGGAGGCCGAGAGAAAAACTACAGAAGGAGAGTTTGACATCATGCCAGTGGAGGAAATTCATTGAAGTGGAGGGATAAAAGGATAAAATTAAGTCCTTAGCACAGATTGTTCAGTATCTGAGAACGAAAGGTCAGAAGGTAAGGTAAATACCTGACAAGGGGTGGGGTTAGGGGAAGAGATAGAGTCAGGAAGAGGGGGAGGGGAGGAATATTTCTTAGGGGTATTGATACTTCCAAGTTATTGAAGCTTGGATCCCTTAATACCTAAATGGAATAGAGGAAGTTTCTTGTTAAAACATTGAACAAGGAGAAGAATGAAGTGGAACTGAGGTTCCGGTCAGCTTTGACATAGCATGAGGCAATGCTGATAGAGAGAGAGTTAGACATTGTGCATGTGGTTGTGCATAACATTGAGTGTGGATCTCAAAATGTGACAAGAATAGCTGTTCAAAGAGAAGTGTACATCAGAGAGTTACCTGTTATCTCACTTATAAATAAGAGCAAACATAGATAATCCATATGAAAGCAATAACAGAAAACTACTTTTGGTATCCAAACATTAATAGAAGTATTGAAAAATTAATGAAAAATGTGATGTGTTTCTCTGAAGAAGAAATGATCTATCCAAAGTGCCTTCTATTCTACAGTCAAACACAAAATAAAAGCATGGAAAGACATACTTGTCAATTTATTGAAGGGAAACAGCACCTTATTTGGTCAATGGCAAGACCAAATCGATACGTGTTAAATCTATGTTCAATAACACAAGTGCTAAACTATTGAAATTGTGAGAAGTTGGATCGCAAATTTGTGGGTTTTCAGGGATGTTAGTGTTAGATAATGAAAGTTTATATCAGAAGAGCTTGAAGTATTTCTGAGTATGAACTGAGTCACTTTCTCACATCGCCATATCATCCAGTATCAAATGGTGCTGCAGAAAAATACAGATTGTGAAGTGGTCTTTGAACAGGTATTTACTACACAACTAGCAAGGCAATAACTCCCATACTTTCCTTTGATACAGATACAGGATCTGCTCCTGTTCACAAGCTATGAACTATAATCAACAAAACAGGTTCACTTTTGACATACTACACTTCCAGACCAGTATTCTATTTACACAAAACATATCATTCATCTTTTTTAATGGAATTTAACTTCAGTTTCACATTAATTCTTTGCTTAATTGGGCAGATGTAGTAATGTGATTTTAGTGAGAGGCTGTAGATTAATATGAATCACACTGTTTTGTGACAAGAATTCAAAACCAGCAGCAAAAGCTACAAGCATCAAACGATTCTTTACCATCCAAGGACACACAGCAAAGGAGTGTATTTAAACCAAAACTAAAGAAAACTGGAAGCAAGGACAAAGTATCTATAAAGGCAGAGTGGAGACTGTGATGCTGGGAAAGCACAGCAGGTCAGGCAGCACCCGAGGAGCAGGACGATGGACCATGTCGAGCATAAGCCCTTCATCAGGACCGAAACTGCCACACAGCAACCAGCTTATGCCTGAAACATCGATTCTCCTGCTCCTCGAATGCTGCCTGGTCTGTTGTGCTTTTCCAGCACCACACTCACTCTGATCTCCAGCATCTGTAGTCCTCACTTTCTCCTATCCATGACACCTGCCAAGAGATAGCAAGGAGTACTTACATTCTTGTTTTTGAGCACATAGTAATCCTAATGTACACCTGTCTATATACTTGGAAACCTATGAATCATGAATTGAACAAAGATAGACTTTGTCTTATATTTTTTAATAAAAGATTTCTGTTATTAATATAAGCTAATTAAACTTTGCATTACATTTTTTGTAAAAATACAAGTGAAAATAAATTACTATTCTATTCTATCTTGTGTATGCAATCACTTGATGTCTAACTATCTATTGCCATGGTTTTTAGTCGTGTCTTTATGTCGAGGTTTAGCTTTGAAAATGATAAATTATCAATTCCTCATAGCTGGGCTTCTAAGCAAAGGAGTGCTTTGGTACAAGCCCAGTTAGTATATTTACCTTTTTGTTTTGCATTATTGATTGAGTGCAAAAATCTGCACTATCCATGATTTTTTTCAGTACTAGTGCCTTTATGCATACTCACCAAGTTAGGAATTTACAAAATTCATGACCTTGAAGAAAATGTTAAAAACGTCTAAAAAAGAAATAATTAAACAAGTGAGTATGTATATATTTTCAGAATAAGTGTAGATATATACAGGGGGAAAAATAGGCAGCAAGTGGTTTACTGAAAAATAAACTGATCTGTACACAGAGCTATTTGTGTGTTCTTGCTCCGAACAACCACGGCTACAATTCATTAGCTGCAAAGCACATTAGAATTCCCTGAGCACATCAATGGTATTGCTTTTCTTCCTTTATTTCTGAATTCTATCCAATATTCCCTCTAAGCTGCCTGAGAATACTGCGACACAGCAATCAGGAATGTACCACACTGTACAACAAACAGGCCACGCAGTACCAATGTTCCATTAAAGAGCTTTGTATGTATAGCCACACAGCAATCTTGAACATACCACACTGTGCAATAAAAAGACCATGCACAGCAAAGAACAATTGAAGAGTACATTGATCTTATCCATATTGATTCTGTCTTAATACAAACCTCTAAAACATCTTTACGCTCCAGCACTGTGATAGAATCATTCAGCAACAGTGCCAATCCGTTATGTTTTCTTCCCTCCTCATCTCTACTGACAAGATTAATCCAATGGCACTAATTCCACAGTTCAGTTGTGACAACTATATTGTATCGTTCCACAGACATTAGTTCAGTTAAATTTTCTTTTGAATATCATTGCATTTACTTTATTCACCATTCAAACCTGACTCAACATTTGCAAATGTATTCTTTTTGATGGATTACTGATTGAATTTTTGGAAATCCCCCGCCCATTTTAAAGCAGTTTTTTTTTAACTCAGTGAAACATTCTCCTCTATTGTTCTCCTAACATTCCTTCCAGGTGACTCAGTAATTTACTTGTAATTTTTTTCAATTTAATAGATAATACTCGTTACTTTAGATGCAGTTTTCTCTAAACAGAGAGACCAAATACAGATTTAAGTACCTATTGGGAAAGGTGGGAATGTGGGATTTGAAACACCAACACATTAACCATGATCTTTGTGAATGGCACCTTAGACTTGAGGGACTAAACCGTATACTTCTGCTCTTATTACTTATGTCTTTAGTGCAGTGATTATAACATGGTCAGCCAAGTGGATGTCATAGAATATGGCTAACCTCATTACAATCACTGAAGTTAATGTGATGCTGAACTCGCAGTTGCTTGCCATTTTCTTTCTCTATCCATGTTTGCCTGACCTTGGTCTCATACATTCATTCCACGGTAGCTTTACAGAACTGAAACTTACAGAACCTCATATTTGATTATAACTTTCAGTCCTCAGAAACAAGTTAAACAAATCCATTTTCAATTATT
This sequence comes from Chiloscyllium plagiosum, assembly GCF_037043375.1. Taxonomy (NCBI): domain Eukaryota; kingdom Metazoa; phylum Chordata; class Chondrichthyes; order Orectolobiformes; family Hemiscylliidae; genus Chiloscyllium; species Chiloscyllium plagiosum. The sequence goes on from NW_028270148.1 coordinate 59,912,318, forward strand.
GGTCCGAGCAAATGCTAGTAATACCATTGATACTTAAGTAACAATTAGTCTCATGTAAAAGTTGACCCCAACCTTTGATCAAAAATGCCTTTAGTTTTTATAATCAAAAAGGAATAAACAATTAATGAGTCATAGAGTCAGAGAGATATACAGCACAGACCCTTTGGTCCAACTCCTCCATGCCAAGCAGATATCCCAACCTATTCTAGTCCCATTTGCTTGGAGCATCGGAGGCTGAGAGGTGTCCTTATAGAGGTTTACAAAACCATGAAGGACATGGATAGGGTAAATAGAGAAGGTCTTTTCCTTGGGATGGGGAAGTCTAGACCTCGAGGGCATAGGTTTAGGGTGAGAGGGAAAAGATATAAAAGAGACCTAAGTGGCAACATTTACACGCAGAGGGTGGTGTGTGTATGGAATGAGCTGCCAGAGGCAGTGGTGAAGGCTAGTACAATTGCAACATTTAAAAGGTACCTGCATTGGTATATGAATAGGAAGGGGTTGGGATATCTGGTCGGCATGGACGAGTTGGACCGAAGGGTCTATTTCCGTGCTGTACGTCTCTATGACTCTATGTAGTAGGACTCCTAAGTCCAAACTCATCTGTTTCTTTTCTTTTCTCTCTCTCTTTTCACTTTTTATTTCTTTTACCTCCCTCAGCAATGTCCTGTGTGAAAGCTGGCAATGGACGCCCTGCCTCAGCATGGACTCGAACTCCCGGCCTCAGCATGGACTCGAACTCTTGGCCTCAGCGTGAACTCGAACTCTCGGCCTCAGCGTGGACTCGAACTCTCGGCCTCAGCGTAAACTCGAACTCCCGGCCTCAGCGTAAACTCGAACTCCCGGCCTCAGCGTAAACTCGAACTCCCGGCCTCAGCATGAACTCGAACTCCCGGACTCGGCGTGGACTCGAACTCCCAGTCTCGGCATGGACACGAACTCCCGGCCTCAGCGTGAACTCGAACCCCCGGCCTCAGCATGGACTCGAACCCCCGGCCTCAGCGTGGACACGAGCCCCCAGCCTCAGCATGGACTCGAACTCCCGGCCTCAGCGTGAACTCGAACTCCCGGCCTCGGCGTGAACTTGAACTCCCGGCCTCGGCATGGAGTCGAACTCCCAGTCTCGGCATGGACTCAAACTCCCGGCCTCAGCATGGACTCGAACTCCCGGCCTCAGCATAAACTCGAACTCCCAGCCTCAGCGTGAAGTCGAACTCCCGGCCTCAGAGTGGACACGAACTCCCGGCTTCGGCGTGGACTCGAACTCCCGGCCTCGGCGTGAACTCGAACGCCCGGCCTCGGCGTGGACTCAAACTCCCGGCCTCGGCGTGAACTCGAACTCCCGGCCTCGGCATGGACTCAAACTCCCGGCCTCGGCGTGAACTCGAACTCCCGGCCTCGGCGTGGACTCAAACTCCCGGCCTCGGCTTGGACTCGAACTCCCGGCCTCGGCGTGGACTCGAACCCCCGGCCTCGGCGTGGACTCGAACTCCCGGCCTCAGCGTGAACTCGAACTCCCGGCCTCGGCGTGGACTCAAACTCCCAGCCTCAGTGTGAACTCGAACTCCCGGCCTCGGTGTGAACTCGAACTCCCGGCCTCGGCGTGGACTCGAACTCCCGGCCTCGGCGTGGACTCGAACTCCCAGCCTCAGCGTGGACTCGAACTCCCGGCCTCGGTGTGAACTCGAACTCCCAGTCTCGGCGTGGACTCGAACTCCCAGTCTCGACGTGGACTCGTACTCCCAGTCTCGGCGTGGACTCGAACTCCCGGCCTCAGCGTGAACTCGAACTCCCGGCCTCAGCGTGGACTCAAACTCCCGGCCTCGGCATGGACTCAAACTCCCGGCCTCAGCGTGGACTTGAACTCCCGGCCTCGGCGTGGACTTGAACTCCCGGCCTCGGCATGGACTCAAACTCCCGGCCTCAGCGTGGACTCAAACTCCCAGCCTCGGCATGGACTCAAACTCCCGGCCTCAGCGTGGACTTGAACTCCCGGCCTCGGCGTGGACTTGAACTCCCGGCCTCGGCGTGGACTCAAACTCCCGGCCTCAGCGTGGACTCAAACTCCCAGCCTCGGCGTGGACTCAAACTCCCAGCCTCAGCGTGAACTCGAACTCCCGGCCTCGGTGTGAACTCGAACTCCCGGCCTCGGTGTGAACTCGAACTCCCGGCCTCGGCGTGGACTCGAACTCCCGGCCTCGGTGTGGACTCGAACTCCCGGCCTCAGCGTGGACTCGAACTCCCGGCCTCGGAGTGAACTCGAACTCCCAGTCTCGGCGTGGACTCGAACTCCCGGCCTCAGCGTGAACTCGAACTCCCGGCCTCAGCGTGGACTCAAACTCCCAGCCTCGGCATGGACTCGAACTCCCGGCCTCAGCGTGGACTCAAACTCCCGGCCTCGGCATGGACTCAAACTCCCGGCCTCAGCGTGGACTTGAACTCCCGGCCTCGGCGTGGACTTGAACTCCCGGCCTCGGCGTGGACTCAAACTCCCGGCCTCAGCGTGGACTTGAACCCCCGGCCTCGGCGTGGACTCGAACTCCCAGTCTCGTCATGGACTCGAACTCCCGGCCTCGGCGTGGACTCAAACTCCCGGCCTCGGCGTGAACTTGAACTCCCGGCCTCGGTGTGAACTCGAACTCCCAGCCTCGGTGTGAACTCGAACTCTCGGCCTCGGTGTGAATTCGAACTCCCAGCCTCGGTGTGAACTCGAACTCCCGGCCTCGGTGTGAACTCGAACTCCCGGCCTCAGCGTGGACTCGAACTCCCGGCCTCGGCGTGGATTCAAACTCCCGGACTCGGCGTGAACTCGAACTCCCAGTCTCGGCGTGGACTCGAATTCCCGGACTTGGCGTGGACTCGAACTCCCGGCCTCAGCGTAAACTCGAACTCCCAGCCTCAGCGTGGACACGAACGCCCAGCCTCAGCGTGGACACGAACGCCCAGCCTCGGCATGGACTCGAACTCCTGGCCTCAGCGTGGACTCGAACTCCCGGCCTCGGCATGGACACGAACCCCCGGCCTCAATGTGGACACGAACTCCCGGCCTCGGCATGGACTCGAACTCCCGGACTCGGCATGGACTCGAACTCCCGGCCTCAGCGTGGACACGAACCCCCGGCCTCAATGTGGACACGAACTCCCGGCCTCGGCGTGGACTCAAACTCCCGGCCTCAGCGTAAACTCGAACTCCCAGCCTCAGCATGGACAAGAACGCCCAGCCTCGGCATGGACTCGAACTCCCGGCCTCAGCATGGACTCGAACACCTGGCCTCAGCTTGGACTCGAACTCCCGGCCTCAGCATGGACACGAACCCCCGGCCTCGGCGTGGACTCGAACTCCCGGCCTCGGCATGGACACGAACCCCCAGCCTCAATGTGGACACGAGCTCCCGGCCTCGGCATGGACTCGAACTCCCGGACTCGGCATGGACTCGAACTCCCGGCCTCAGCGTGGACACGAACCCCCGGCCTCGGCGTAGACTCAAACTCCCGGCCTCAGCGTGAACTCGAACTCCCGGCCTCAGCGTGGATTTGAACTCTTGGCCTTAACAGGGACATGTCTCCCAGCACTCTGGGACACAAGGTGAAACCCGGTGTGGTCTGGGTTGAAAGGACTGTTAATACATGTCTCTATCTTCATAATTTATCGCTGGACTTTTAATTTCTTTATTTTTCTCATTTTTGTCCCTAAGAATTTGTACTTAAGAATCTAAGATGGCACCATAAGTGACAACCTATAAACCTTTCACTCTACTTATGTGAGTACATGTGACAATAAAGCAAATTCTAAAATTCTAAAACAGTTCTAAGAGTACGATACAGATTTAGTAGGATGCTGCCGTATACTAGGCAATTCAATTACAAAGCAAGACTCGTAAAATTGGACCTTTTTGTTCGGACCTGCAGTTTACTAATCATTATAATAGCGCTGTTCAAACTTCTGAACAGGGGAACTCACACAAACGTTTCTGCAGTTGAAGAAATAAAAAGAAGTTATCATAGATTCAGGATTAAATATAAACCGTGTACAATTAAGTACAGAAGAAATACTTTTGCACGGCTGTCTGTATGCCTCTGTAATTCATTTCTAAAGTTAGTGGTTGAGTCAGCAATTTTGTTAATATTCAAAACTAGATTACTTTGGGTTGAGGATTAAATGGGAACTGAGAAATTAAATATGATTGAAACTGGTAACTTCAACTGGTTTTATTTGAAAGACCTGTTTCTGGGTTGGAACATCTTTGTAAAATTAGGTATATATTGCAGATAAAGTCAGCTTTGTTTGTGTCTTAGAAATTGTACATTCTCATTCTGCCGTAAGCATGGAAGTTTGGATGTAATTTGACCAGTTGCAAATTTCAACAATGCAATAGTTATGAAAAACAATTCCGTCCCTGTAGCTTTGCACTAATGATGCCCAAGTCTTGATTACAGGCTTAGACCTTTGTCTAAACACAGGTTCTAAAATTTATGTTTGACATGCATCTAATGTATTTCCAAGAGCATTAAAACTAGCTTTTATTTTATTGTACATTCTGGATCTCATTGATGAGCCATTTCAAACCTGGATATCCATGAAGTTACATCGGTCTATGGCATTAACAGAATTATGTTCAACTGCAGTTTGTAATCTCCTGGTCTGGCATACCTCTCATTCTGTCATTGTCATCAAGACAAACGATCAACACTGGGTCAATGAGAAGTGCAGGAGCATACGCCATAAGCAGCACTCAGCATCACTAAAAATGATGTGCCAACCCAGTGAAACCTGGAAACTTGCATGACAAATGATAAAAGCTGTATAAAATAGATACACCTAAGCAGTCCCATAACCAATTGATCAAATACAGTCATGCCACTTGAAAGGTTGCGGCCAATTAAACAATTAACTGGAGGAGGAATCTCCACAAATGACCTCATCCATCAATGATGGGGGACCTCAGTACATTAGAGTGAAAACAAAGGCTGAAACATTTGAAACCATCTTCAGCCGAAACTATCAAGTGAATAATCCATATCAGCCTTTGCCTGAGGACCTCAGCATTACAGTTGACAATCTCCAGTCAAATCAATTTATTCCATGCAATATCAAGAAGCAGTGAAGACAGAAGACTATGGTGCTTGACAACAGTCCAGTTGGTAATAACATTGATGATTTGTGCACCAAAACTAGCCATGACCAATCAAGTTGTCCTAGAGCAACAGTAACATTGGCATCAACAATCAATGCGAAAAAATGCGTAGGTATGTCCTTCCAAAAAAAAGGTCAATCACTCCAAAACAGAAAATGCTGGAAAATCTCAGCAGGTCTGGCAGCATCTGTAAGGAGAGAAAAGAGCTGACGTTTTGAATCTAACTGACCCTTTGTCAAAGCTGATCAAAGTCAATCACTCTCCCATCTGTCCTTGCTCAATCATCAGCTAACCAATGGGAGGTGCTTTTGACAATGCGTCAATGAGCACTAACCTAGCTATGTAGCAATAACCTGCTCACTGATGCTCAGATTGAGTTCCTCCTGAACCATTTGGTTTCTAATCTTACAGAATTTTGATCCAAACTTGATGAAACTCACTTTCAAGGGGTGAGATAGAGTGCCTGCCCTTGACATTAAAGGAGCATTTAACCAAGTCTGGAATCAAGGAATTCCAGTGAAATGGACAGCAAGGGAAATGAGAGAGGAAACTTTCCATTGAGAGAATCACAGTTAACACAAATGATAGGTATTTTCCAATCAACCTGTTCAGAGCCATTATTACACCGCACTGGAGCAGGTGGGACTAGAATCCAGGCTTCCAAGTAGAGACACTACCACTGCACTACAAGAGGTCCTAGCACAAAGGTGCTTCATTCAAGACATTCTCTGCTTGTTGATGATTGTGCAATATTCAGCACCATTTGCAGTCTGTATCCACAAATGGTAGGACCAGGATTATATTCAGTTTTGATAAATAGCAAGTAACAGGCAATGACAATTTGCAACAAGACAGAAACTAATCAATTGAACGTTCAATGGCATTGCTATCACTGAATCTCTACCAGCACACATGTGGTTCAGAAACTGAACTAAATCATGACTGTGTCTACAAGAGCAAGTCTGACATGGTAATTCCGTAGTGAATAACTCACCTCCCTACATCTGTTCTGATGAAGGGTCACTGAACTCAAATGTTAACTTTGTTTTCGCTCTTCAGATGCAACTAAACCTACTGAATTTCTCCAGCACCTTTTGTTTTTGTCTCAAGAAAATTAAAACCATCTAGAACAAAACAGGCTGCTTGATTGACACCTCTTCAACCATCGTAAATATTGATTTTTCTCTAATGTCTTTTTGTCTAATGTACACAATGGCAATAGTGTACACCATATACAAGATGCACTGTAACAATTCACTTCACCTCTTTTAACAGAACCTCCAAATGCACACACTCTATCACCTAGAAGGACAAGGCAGAATGGAAATGCTACAACCTGCAAGTTCTTCTTCAAGCTTTGTATTATTGGACTCAGAAATATCTCATCATCGCTTTTCTGACATTGAGTCAGTATTCTGAATTCGTTTTCGAACAATGCGATAGGTATATCTACGGCAGATGGACTGCAGCAGTTTGAGAAGGCGGCTCACCACCAGCTACCCCAGGGCAATTGATGACAGACAACAAATGCTGGTCCTGTCAGCGATGCTCATATTCCATGACTGAATTATTTTAAAACTGACAAATGGAGCATTCCCTAAAGGTGCTCTAACTGCATTCTTCCCCCAAGTGCCTGAAGTCTTTCCAACAGATGTTGCAGATACTGAATGCTGCTCAGCAATAATCAGAAGAAAATCCCTATCCTACTACATTGAATACCAATTTACCACTCCAAGAAGCCAAATTAAATTCTCTCCAGTTCATGTTCGTTAAGCCTCCTGGGTCTTATTGGTAACCCTGATTAATCACAATCACAGAACAGTTCATATGAATCTGTGGTCACGTTGGATCACCACACAGCAACTAGCAGATTATCTTTAGCCTTGCTTTATTGTCTCACCAGACAATGAATTCATAGGGCTGCTGAATTAGCTATCTCCAAGAGTTAATTTTATTGAGGATAAAGCTCCTATAATAATCCTAATTAAACTTCACCCATGCTCAGAGGGTCACAGTTATTATAATGAATGGCTTGCAAGTAATGAGATTGCACTTCTCTTTAATATTTAAATCAGACAAAGCAAACTTAAGGAAGTCCACCAAACTATTAATGTGGGACATGTTGTTTCACTAAGTAAATTTATCATCAAAATGTTTAATCCAGGCACAAGTAAATACTGCTCAGTTTTGATATGTCTAACAAAGTATCCTGGATACTTTGTCGGATTTATGAAAATTATGATGCATTGTTTACCTTTTTTTATTTTACCTATTTACTACAGGAAATTAATGCTTGCTTTTATGTACATATTTCCATTGTATAGCCATTAAGCTGTAGTATTATGTTTAATTTAATCTGTTATGCAATTATGCTTTTATAGTTTAAATAGATAATATTGGATTAATTTTGTATGTATCCATGGGTGTAAGTTTAAATAAATAATCTTTCTTCTTAATAATAGTGATTAGCATGCGATGATCCATGTGCCATGACGCTATGACTCTATGAGCATGTATTATATTTTTATGCAATGCCCTTTAAGACAAAGCGGACTGGAGTTTATCCTTAAAGAGAGTTAATTGGCTTCCCAATTTCATTAGATTCCAAGGAATCCCAGTTCATTTGGATTTGCCATGTGCAGGATCAAATAAGAAGCAAAGAGTAAGTAGAAAGCTAATAACCGTGGAATTGGGATTACATTGCGCTTTCCATCTGGGAGTTCAGAACACAATGAAAATTTGTGTGGAAAAGAACACTCTCCAAATGAAGTAGTTTTGTCTTTGGTAATTTTAGAAAAGATCCTGCTACTGAAGCAGTGCAATGAGACTAGAACAGAAACTGTGCTACGTTGTCTTTTTTACAGGTGGAAATAATGAAATACTAAATACCTGAAGGACAATGATAACAACCTCTCTCTCAATGTTGGCAAAAGAAAAGAACTGGTCATTAACTTCAAGAAGAAAGGAGGTGAACCAGCCTCCAACTATTTGCGAAAGTTGAGATGGTTGAGAGTGTCAAGTTCCTAGGAGTGACAATAACCAACAATCCATCATGGACTTCATATGTAGATGCAATAGTTAAGAAAGCACAACAATGCCTCCTCTTCCATAGGGGGCAGCTTAGGAAATTTGGCAAGTCCATAAGGATCATCTCCATCCTTTACAGGTGCACCATAAGAGCATACTATCCTGGTGCACAACAGCCTGGTATGACAACTGCTCTGGCCAGGACGATAAGAAACTACAGAAGATTGTGTGCTCAGCACAGACTATTACGGAAGCCAGCCTTCCATCCATGGACTCCATTTATACTTCTTGTTGCCGCAGAAAAGGTGTCCACATCGTCAAAGACCCCTCCCACCCTGGTGTTGCTCTCCTACTACATTTTGCGTCAGGCAGAAGATACAACACGATCAAGAACAGCTTCTTCCCTGCCTTTATTAGACTGATGAATGGACTTTCTAACTCCTGATAATATTGATCTTGTTAATGTTGATCGTGCTTCGCGCATCTCCTGTGCAGTGTAACCTGGATGCCTCACTTTGTCTATGCACTCTATGATCTGTGTGTCCTTACTTGCTGTGATATGCCTATACTGCTCACAAACAAAGCTTTTCACTGTACTTAGGTACACATGACTACAATAAATCAAATCAAATCAAACAAGGGCTTGTGGTTGTACAATAATCTTCGTTGTTGCTTCAACATTGCCAGAGCCAACCAGACTGTTTTAAAGGGGTTAGTGAAGGGAGCATGTAAAGATTTTGTGCAATAAGACCTGTTGTGGCCCCAGTGAGAGTATGACCAGTGGCATCCATATCAAGAGATCCCAGAAAATGGAGGTCCAGTTGGAAAGGCTATGAAATTGTGCATAGTCCCACATTGTTTGGGCAGTAATGTGAGTGCTTGGAGTAAAGGTGTTGTATTAAACTATTTAAAGTTAAATCTGCCTTTTTTAGTTGATGTATTCTTCACATGTTAATATTTGAATTATGTCAATTTTAATTGATTTAATACAGTAAAGTTTTAATAAATTGAAATGTTATTCAGTAGTTTTATTTCCATTGACATCATGATCACTTTTTAATTATAGTCTTTTAAATGGATCATAACATTAGAATGTACACAATAAACAATTGTTTGCATTTCTATATTTTGTTACCAGCAGTATGTTTTGTTGATTATTACCTCATTATTTGATCAGTCACTACTTCTGTTCATATCTTGCAAATGCCTAAAATGTAAATTGATCTAATTAAACCCCCCGCCCCCCCCTCAGAAAGACAAGTGTCTCCACTTGTTTAAGATGATCCTAAGCCATGATAAATGAAACAGGATAATTTTGAATGAAGCTCTGCAAAACAAAAATGAAATACCAAAAGTCATCTATCTTGAGATGCTTTTATACTGCATCTCTGGCCTTTGACTGGTTGCAATAATAGCCAAACCTCAGCCCATCACCCCAATATAAATGTTATCCATGTAAGTTAAGAAACATGGAAGTACTGTCACTGTTTGAAATAATCTTGGAGGGCTCTAGATGCCATCAGGGTGATATATATGCTATTTCTTATGTAAGCATGTAAAGGCTTAAGAGTTTGAAAATTCTAAGCCCACAGTCCCTCTGATTGCTTTTCAAAGCCTATCGCATGCATCTTAGCAACCTTATTTTAAAAGGGATTAGTACAAAAGGCTTATTTTTATTAAAATTGTATTTTAATATTTACTTTCTTTGCTCTTATCTCAGATTTCAAATATATACACTGTAATTTCATTATATTAGTTTTAGCAGATAAATAGTGCATTGATCTCAGCGTTCTATGCAGCATATTAAGTACTTGAATGCAAAAAAGTTTAAAAATAGTGTGAATAAAATTCATACAAAAATGTAAGCAATTTACAGGGCAGTCACTCTGTATGCTGTGTAAGAAATGGAATTAATCAAAGTCTCAGGTCGATCAATAATAGTGGCACCTTTTTCAACAGCATTAAAAGATGGGACTAACAATCTGCAATGTCTCTACAAATGCTGTCCTTCAGTTCCATCAAGGTCACCCTTTGAATGATCCAAGTTCTTTGCTCTATTGCAGCATTCTCTGAGTAATTGCTTGTGGTAGAAGAGGTTGTGATCATTATAATCTTGAAAAGAAGGTTGAATCTTTGTTATTATGTGGTGATGCTGTCATTTTGTTCAAATGATGTATTATTTTGGCATCTATTGTCTGAAGCATTTTATTTTTTGCAGTACATCTGTGCATGCCATTCAATGCATGTCAAGAGTTCAGGAACTCTAAGGATTCTCAACAATCTACCTTGTTGCACCTTAACCCCTCCACTTCCAACATTTCTGGGGAATTGATTGCTTCCAAGAGTTAAACTGAGCTCGCAAACTTACAGCTGTCATGCTGGAAGAAACCATGAAAGTTGATGAAGCTTAAACATTGCTCAAATGAGATGTGAAGTCGAATCCTTACAACTTTCACTCATTATGACTACGACACAAGAATTCAGATTTGGAAAAGGAACATTTACAGTATACAGCATGAGAAGAGGGTGCTGCTTGTATGGGAGAAGAAACATGTATTGATGACAAAAACCTATCCTTTCACCTTCTACTCTTTTAATCTTTGTTTTTACTTTTTCAAACAGAGAGTAGCTTTGGTCTAGATTGTATTGAACAGTCCAATTGAAATAAAGTTAAAAGTCAAGAGAATGGCACTGAGTCATAATGCTTGCTTGGAGAACCAGTGTGTAGAGTGATGCTAACAGCATGGGGTCAATTCCCACACTGGCTGTGGTTACTATGAACGACTCTCCTTCTCACATAAGGTGTGTAGCGAAGCAGCGTTATGGTCCTCTGGGATTTTGGCAACTCTAACTTTATCTATGACAGTCATGATTCGGAGATTCCGGTGTTGGACTGGGATGTACAAAGTTAAAAATCACACAACACCAGGTTATAGTCCAACAGGTTTAATTGGAAGCACACTAGCTTTTGGAGCGACGCTCCTTCATCAGGTGATGAAGGAGCGTCGCTCCAAAAGCTAGTGTGCTTCCAATTAAACCTGCTGGACTATAACCTGGTGTTGTGTGATTTTTAATTTTATCTATGACTGCTGCCTGAACCATTGGGAGTTTGCAGCATTTTGTGTTTTTAGTTTAGACTTCCAGCATCTGCATTTTGTTTTTGTGCAGAATTTAGGAGAGAGGTCCTTGCTATGTTGCTTGTTCAGTAACTATGAAGAATCGTGCCCATGAGGGCTTTGCTGCAGGATATTTTTCAATAAGCACAACAAATGATTTAACTACAGCTCTTTGTTATAAGTTCTGCACTCAATTGCTTGGTATCTGACAAAGAGGCCTCATGAGTAAGCTGGTCCTGTGTTGAGAATTCCTCTGGGTGCCGATCCTGTGGGTTGTGACCATCTGAAATGTCAATGATTGACAAGGTGATCAGCACAATGATAGCTCAGGGAATTAAATTTGCAGCTGACAATGGAACAGTTAGCACTGAATAATAAGTCTGTTTATTGTTCTGTGTTCCAAAAGATGTTTTTTTTTGCAGCAACTGTCTTTTTAACTCCTCTGAGCTCACATCAAACAAGCCGCAATACATTTTTTCTGAGAGATTTTATGGAGATGGAGAAGATGCAATCAGGAATATGGAGGCTCTGGACTCGTAAGTCTAAGCCAGCAGTTTGAGGGGGTTTGGCATGGAGTGGTGTAGAGGGCATAGAGGATTGGGGCAGGGAAAAGTCTGACATTTGAGCGTGGTGGGTGAATGATAAGAATAGTCAGTCAATTTTTGAAAAAGATGAACTAAAGGGTCGGAACAATACTGTTAATATGTGGGTTCATCTCAGCATGTTGGTTAGTAAAGTAAGTACAGTGCTCTGAGTTCACGCTATCATTCCTATCAGGAGTGGCAGATGGGGTTTAATTTAGATGAATGTCAGGTGCTGCATTTTGGAAAGGCAAATCAGGGCTGGGCTTAAACACTTAATGGTAAAGTCTTGGGGCGTGTTGCTGAACAAAGAGACATTGGAATGCAGGTTCATAATTCCTTGAAAGTGGAGTCACAGGTAGACAGGATAGTGGAGAAGGCATTTGGTATACTTGCCTTTATTGGTCAGGGCCTTGAGTATAGGAATTGGGAAGTCATTTTGTGGCATTGGTTAGGCCACTATTGGAATACTCCGTGCAATTCTGGTATTCTTGCTATACGAAGGATGTTGTGAAACTTGAAAGGGTTCAGAACAGACTTACAAAGATGTTGCCAGTGTTGGAAGGTTTGAGCTATAGGGAGAGGTTGAATAGGTGGGGGCTATTTTCCCTGGAGCGCCAGAGGTTGAGAGGTGACCTTATAGAAATTTATAAAATCATGAGGATCATAGATAGGGTAAATAGCCAAGGTGTTTTCTCCAGGGTAGAGGAGTCAAAAACTAGAGGACATAGGTTTAATTGGTAGGGGAAAATTTAAAAGGGACCTGAAGGGCAAAGGGTGGTGCATGAATGGAATGAGCTTTGAGAGGAAATGGTGGAGGCTGGTACAATTACAACATTTAAAAGGCATCTGGATGGGCACATGAATTGGAAGTGTTTAGAGGGAAATGGGCCAAATG